>NW_027077274.1:0-18561 GCF_963930695.1 Labrus bergylta | reverse complement strand
ATCATCAAGTCACTAAATCGCTCTCGGCCTCTCCATCTCTCCGTCTCTCCATCTCTCCGTCTCTTCATCTCTCCGTCTCTTCATCATCCTGCCAGGAAAGTGTTGACGTCTCATCTTTCTTCCATTTGATGAAATAACACTTTACTCCTTCAAGCTCATTCAAAGCTCCACGTTCACTTTTTTAAAATGTTGTGACAGTTTCTCAAAGCTCAAACTTCAAACCCTGTGAAGCATCCTGAACATCCTCATGAACCTCTTCCAAATAGGACAGTGCATCGCGAGGCTCTGATTTAAAAGGACATTAGGGTGTTTTCCAATCCGCTTACGTGCTTCCTCTTCACTTCTCAGCTCAGAGGAAAAGAAGAGAGGATGGAGGAAATGCATTTCCAGAAAAACATTCACTTATTTAGAAGAGAAGGCGGCAAGTCATGACGCACGTAATGCCACCATTAAAAATGTGCAGAAGTACGTCAATACAGGAACCGAACAAATACTGATGCAGCTGTGACACATGTGGATGTGATCAATAAAAGAAGTCATGAATAGAATTTAAAATCTGATTGTTTGTTTGTGATCCCTGGCGTCCTCTCCTGAAGCAGTGGAGCCGTACAGATAAACCCACGACTCCTTCAGATTAAGCCACACCCTCATGTTCTTTACTTTAAACACATTCTGACAAAAAACCTGAAAAAGGTGCTGAACACCTCAAGTCTCTAAAGTTCAGCCGCTGAGTCTAATAACTTTTTAAGCAGTAAAATTTGTCACCAGATGGAAACTCTTCTGTCAATTTAAAATCAAGATAATGTGTTTTTGCAGTTTCCTTGTATTAAAAGGAAGGAAAGGTGCACTGAGTGACCTGCGGTGTGTTGGTGTGTAATGGAGTTACACTGTAAGAGATACTGTAGGTTGCTGTGAGCCTATAGGAAACCTCTCTCTCTCTCTCTCTCTCTCTCTCTCTCTCTCTCTCTCTCTCTTTTAATGTCTGGCCTCTGGTTTGTTTCACTTAATTCTATCTCCTCATCTCCTGATCCATCCATCAGTGTCTCACACACTCATCGTCTTCCTCTCTCACCTTTTGCTTGTCTTACATCTTCACTCCCTTCATCCCTTCCTTTCTCTCTCTCCTTGATGAGTGAGTGAGTGAGTGAGTGAGTGAGTGAGTGAGTGAGTGAGTGAGTGAGTGAGTGAGTGGGTGAGTGTGGGCATAGCCGCTGATGCACTCCTGGTCATTAATAAAAGTTTTATACACAGTCAGGAAATGCATTTTGAGCCCCGGTGGCTCAAGCTCCTCTCAGACACACAGGAAATGGACGCTTGGCCGGCAGCCAATCCTGCTATTTCAGGGGATCGTCCGGAGCCAATCAAGCAGGGCCTGGTCACTTAATGGATCAGTGGTTCTTCTTCTTCTTCTTCTCTGCACCCAAATATCACCAGCAATTAGAAGGTGTGGGGCGGTGGCCGGGTGAAACGTTTGTGAGGAGACGAGTGAATACAAACTGAAAACTATGTGAACGATGAAGTCATCTGGATGGACGATTATCCCGACAAAGAAAAGAAGAATCTCTCTCTTTAATCTGCGTTTAGGTTTCACACTTTTGACACATTCACTTCTGAAATTAACTCGAGAATCTTTTAGAAAATGTCGAGCACACTGTCCCTGAACTCTTCCTGAGTTGCTTGTTCACAGATGAACTTCACAGTATCATCAGTAAATCTTAAATGTTTTTAAATCTAAAATGTAAGAAATGGAAGCAGATTCTACAGGATGTCGATGTTTTAGCTGTTTGAACGACTGATTCCCTGATATGACTCATAGATGGTTCTATTTTTAATCCAAAATGTTGTGTTTTGTAAATTGTACTGTGTCTCTCTTTGTGTTTCCGTCTGTAACTTTATGTTTTTGCGGCTGTCTGTCTCGGCCCGGTCTCCCTTAAAAAAGAGGTTTTTCATCTCAATGGGACCAAGCTGGTTAAATAAAGGTTAAATTAAATTTAATGTTTGTCTGCATGAAGCAAAAACCTACTGAAACACTCGAGGATAATAGGACATGTACGACATAAGTCCACGCTTTGGTTTCTGCACTTTTATTCACAATCCAACGGACCTTCTTTTTAAATCATCAGCATGCTAACATTAATGCTAACATGCTGATATCAAGCAGTTTACCATCACCACCATCTTAGCTTACTGTGCTGTACGAGGGATCTGCTAACAGCGTCAGGAAGTAGTGATATATCTGTCCTTCCCCTTCCTGTCTCAGTCACACCTCCCACTTGTCCCGCAGTCCGTTCATTCACTTTACTTTAAATGATGATGCTAAACATCCAGTGTGACACAGTGCTGACTCAATCCTCTTTATTTTCTGATTAGTCTGCATCAGCCTTATTCCAATCAGCTGTTTCTCTGAAAACTTTTGCATGATTTCTGGGATCTGGTCATTGTCGGCCTTCCTTGAAGTTGCTGCAGCAGCTGTTCATAAATCTCCACTGACATCTTGGAAGTGAACCGGGCTTCAGCTGTGACTGGTCCTGAATCTTTCTGACAGAGAAAGAGAAACTACAATGGTCTCTTTGTAGTTCTTCTTCCTGTTGACGTTTACTGTTTAAATATTAAACCTGAAACATGTCATGAAGAATGAAGTCATCGCTCAGATTCTCAGTTTGTACATGTAGGTGCAGGAATAGATTTTAGTATCTGAAGTGTTCTGATCACATACTGATTCTTCTGATTTTGTAGTTTGAGTAAAATTGTCCACTTGTGTTTCAGCGAGGATTTGCGAGTGAGCAGTCCATGAGGAGAGCGAAAGAGGCGACTAATACTACTACTGTGATGTAATGCAAGTATTTGTATGACTTGTTCACAGGTTTACTTTTTGTTATGAATACCAGAGAATAAACACAATCCACTTTTTTTATATTTTGCAATTGGATTGAAACTAATTTGCAATTCCATTTCAGATAGTAGGTCATGTGTTCATAAGACTGAAGAAGTGGATTTATTGATTAGGGTTTCTTTTGGTTTTAAAAAACATAAAGTCAAAGACGTTCGTCTGCAGCCGTCAGTAGTGACTTATTATTTTATCTCACCGATCTTCAACAGCTTGAAGACAAAATAAGAAATACTCAACTCATCTGTTTAACTCAACACTTCACATAAATGCTTGTCTGTGTGTGTGTGTGTGTGTGTCTGTGTGTGTGTGTGTGTGTGTGTGTGTGTGTGTGTGTGTCTGTGTGTGTGTGTGTGTGTGTGTGTGTCTGTGTGTGTGTGTGTGTGTCTGTGTGTGTCTGTGTGTGTGTGTGTGTGTGTGTGTGTGTGTCTGTGTGTGTGTGTGTGTGTGTGTGTGTGTGTGTGTCTGTGTGTGTGTGTGTGTGTGTGTGTGTGTGTGTGTGTGTCTGTGTGTGTGTGTGTGTGTGTGTGTGTGTGTGTGTGTGTGTCTGTGTGTGTGTGTGTGTGTGTGTGTGTCTGTGTGTGTCTGTGTGTGTGTGTGTGTGTGTGTGTCTGTGTGTGTGTGTGTGTGTGTGTGTGTCTGTGTGTGTCTGTGTGTGTCTCTGTGTGTGTGTGTGTGTGTGTGTCTGTGTGTGTGTGTGTGTGTGTGTGTCTGTGTGTGTGTGTGTCTGTGTGTGTGTGTGTGTGTGTGTGTGTGTGTGTGTGTGTCTGTGTGTGTCTGTGTGTGTGTGTGTGTGTGTGTGTCTGTGTGTGTGTGTGTGTGTGTGTGTGTGTGTGTGTGTGTGTGTGTCTGTGTGTGTGTGTGTGTGTGTGTGTGTGTGTGTGTGTCTGTGTGTGTCTGTGTGTGTGTGTGTGTCTGTGTGTGTGTGTGTGTGTGTGTGTGTGTGTGTGTGTGTGTCTGTGTGTGTCTGTGTGTGTGTGTGTGTGTGTGTGTGTCTGTGTGTGTGTGTGTGTGTGTGTGTGTCTGTGTGTGTCTGTGTGTGTCTCTGTGTGTGTGTGTGTGTGTGTCTGTGTGTGTGTGTGTGTGTGTGTGTGTGTCTGTGTGTGTGTGTGTGTCTGTGTGTGTCTGTGTGTGTCTGTGTGTGTCTCTGTGTGTGTGTGTGTGTGTGTGTCTGTGTGTGTCTGTGTGTGTGTGTGTGTGTGTGTGTCTGTGTGTGTGTGTGTGCAGTATTGCTCACGTGAGACAAACTGTAATGTGTTGTGTAAGTTGACACCCATGTGCTCCATGGGGCACCACTGCAGCACAATGACACACACGCACGCACGCACGCACGCACACACGCACACACAGGAACAGTGTGTTCAGATTTGGAGTGCCGGCAGAAATGAATGACTTTGTCAGCTGTATGCTGTTAACCAGGCCATTTGACATTGATCCCTGCCTGACCCAGAACATCACCCCCCCCCCCCATCACCCCCCCCCCCCCCCCCCATGCTGTTGATAGAGATCATCAGGATATAATCATTAATATTTAAACATAAACTTGTTTAGGTTTTTACCATGTTTGTTCTTTGGTTTGGTTTCAGCATCATAACATTAGCATGTATTAGCGTCACAACGTTAGCATGTATTAGCGTCACAACGTTAGCCTGTATTAGCGTCACAACGTTAGCCTGTATTAGCGTCACAACGTTAGCCTGTATTAAGCCAGAAAAAGCCTGTTTCGGCTTTTTCTGCACATCTCATGAGGAAGTTAACAATTGTCTTTTCTTTTCGTCTTAATTCACTTCCATAAGTTCAGAGCAGGAGGCAGAGCTGCAGTCTTACACTGAGATCTGTCTCCCACTCACTATCGCTGTAATACTGAATCTAACTGTAGTTATACTATAGGTACTGTGTCTGTCCCCCGGCCCAGACCCGTTTTTATAAGTCATCCAAACGAAGAAAGAAAAGGCGTAAATCGTCAAAATCTCATCAGGATCAAGACTACGAATAGGATTTTGCTAAAAAATCAGAAGATTCACTGCAGACTTTTGAACATTAGGTCCTTAGCATCCAAATCTCTTTTAGTGAATGATCTGATATCAGATCAGCATATTGATTTACTGAAACCTGGCTGTGTGAAGATGAATATGTTAGTTTAAATGAATCCACTCCTCCCAGTCATTTCTGTACTCATATACCTTGAGACACCGGACGAGGTGGTGGAGTAGCAGCTATTTTTAATTCTAGTCTTCTAGTTAACCCTCGACCAAAACTGAATTTTTCTTCTTTTGAAAGCCTTGTTCTTAGTCTTTCACATCCAGTCTCAAGAACCTTTCAGCCAGTTCTAGTTGTTGTAGTTTACCGTCCTCCTGGCCCATATTCTGAGTTTCTATCTGAATTTGCAGAATTTTTATCAGAGTCAGTCCTGAGCAGTGATAGAATAATTGTTGTAGGTGACTTCAGTATCCATGTGGATGTTGATATTGATAGCCTGAGCACAGCTTTCATGTCACTATTAGACTCTACTGGTTTCACCCCAGTGGGCGTGCACTGTAGCTGTTCCCACTCAACGTTCTTGAAGCCAAAATACGCCGCTTAGGGTCGCTTCCATCTTGCGATTTTGACGTCATTTGGAGCCAGAGTCTGCGCAGTAGGGTCCGGGGGGAGGAGCCTGGTAACACGCCCCGCCCACTTAGCGTACTGCCCTGATGACTTACGCAGCCCAGCTACGCCGAAAGCGCTCTGCCGGTCTACGATGAAGAAATGTGTAAGTACAACAAACCACCGTATTCAAAGTCTAATATTTAAACACTGTGTTTTTAAAAATCCAGTTATTTTGATCATTATTGAAAATACGTGGGCTGCTGGGTCCTCTGGTTTTAATGAAATCATTCTATATTGAAGCTATATTTAAGCTAGGTTAGCACCACAGACCGTAGACTACAGGTGTAAGATATGTTGTATTCTGTTAGAAACTGATAGTCTGCAATGTGAGTCATGTCTGCTTTTCTAATATATTTAAGTGAACAGTAAATCAATTGTTTTTTGTATCTTCATTTAGGCAAAGAAGAGATAAAAGCAGCTGGTCTGACATCTTCCACAGAGGTGAAGTGTAAGTTAAAATCATCTGTTAAAAGTTTATATCCTGTGATTGTTTTGAAGTTTCATAAGAGTAAAAACAAGCTGTTGTTAACAATACAGTCTTCTAAAATAAAAATCACACTGAGTCATACACCAGCTAAATGTTAAATAGAAAGGTGATGTTTTCTTTTCCATTTTACAATCAACTGAACCTAAAAATGACTCATTTCAACCTTCATCTGCACACCTGTTACAGAGGTCAGGCTGGGGTCATTTCAACCTTCATCTGCACACCTGTTACAGAGGTCAGGCTGGGGTCACAGAGTTTGAAGGAACCTCCTCCTTTTATCACCTGTGCCAGATGCCCTGCTCATCCACTGTGGGAGAAATGACCTTACACCAGCAGCTCTCCCAGATGAAGAGTCCTCTCTGCCATCACCCAGAGGAGCTGATCCACGTCGGAAGAAGGTGGACAGAGTTTTTCCACATGGTTAATGAAGCCAGGGGTTGTTTATTGAAGATTTCTTTTCATAAAATGTTTAAATAAACTTTTTAAAAATCTGAATTGACTGTTTCTGATTAACTGGAGTACAACAACGTGTTGGTCACAGTAAAATAATTTAGCAGTTAAGTTTATAGCTCACATTTGAAAAGGCCTTGAACTGACATTCATTTCTTCTTGACCAACAACAGCTAAGACAACAGCAAAGCTAACAGACGAGCTCAGCTTGTCACAGCCGGCTCGTCTGAGATAAATGGCCTTCAAACTTATTCAATATTAAACATTTAAAGCCAATAAGCATAACAAGATACGTATGAGATTCCATTTCAATTTATTCAATCACAGACTTGTCAAACAGTCTGGCATGTTGTGCTGCTGTTTTCAAGAGTTAATAACTGAAGAGAAGAAGACCATCGAGAGAGGACAGGAAACGCTCAGGGGACGAGTCCTCCGCGTCGTCGGGGGACGAGCCCTCCGCGTCGTCGGGGGACGAGCCCTCCGCGATTTATAAAGAAAAACAATCACAGAGTTAAATGTAAAGTATAATGAATTTTACTGTGATGTTTTTGCCTCAGACCTGAAATCAGATCTGTCCTCAGGTTCTGCTAAACTTCAGCTTCTAAAGTTTACTTTAAAGACAGGAGAACTATTAAAGAGGAAAAACAAAATATATAATAAGACATGATGAATCCAATAATATGATCAGCTTTATGAATTCATGTTTTAAGACAAAAGTGTTCCTGCTACTTTCTATTGAAGATTATTGTAAACTGTCATCACATGGGCCAGCCTGATGAATTAAACTAATCTTAAATATTCTCATATAATCAGAAAGCCAGTTTGTGTGCAGAACCTCACCGGAGCTGGAATCAGAGTCTGGACTGCTGTTTCCTTTGAGCATTGATTTCCTTGAAGACAGAAAGAAGAACAATTTAAACATGAACTTCTTGCAGAACCATAGAGGCTGTTAAAATCTTCTGCTAGTCTTCCTTACATTTTAAGAAGGATTATAAATTGTTACTAAAATTACTTTGATGCTGATAGCGGTTACAATAACACGGTCCAATCATATGAGAGATCATTTTACCTTTGAGTCCTATGTGAAGGTGTTCTCTTCAGAATCAGCACTGCAAAGACAAGATGATGGTGTCCACCTTCACAAGCTGCTGCTTCAGTCTGGCTGCATCATGGTCTCCTACAGGAACACCACAGAAATACAATCAAAGTACTTCACTGTATTTATCAGAGGATGTACTGTATGAAAAGTAAAAAAAAATTAGCTGTAATTCCTCAAAAAGATTTGAGACTGCTTTGTTATTTGAGAGCACAGATTGTTTCTGTTCCCTTCTCTCTGTTTGCCTGTACATGACCTTTCAGTGCTGTAGAAGATGCTACAGTAAATCCTGGATCAGCTGTGTGGATGGTGTGACTGTGTGCTAAAGCTTTGTTAAAGTTGTCACGCACATACTCATATGTCTTTGGAGAGTAAAAGTGCAATGTGGTGGCAAACTGCTTATAAAATATAAAATAGTATTTTATTGGTGAGGTGCCCCAATCAGAGCATCCTACAGAGTATCAGCAGCTTTAGAGGGAGGAGACGAGAGCATTGTGGAGAGGAGCGCACCGCAGGGGGCGAGCTGGGGGAGAGACGAGTGACCTGAGAAAAAGGAAATCCCAGTTTAAAATATAATGTTGGTGAAAAGAGGGAAACAGGACGACATAAATGTAAATGTTGAAATTCTTTTGAATACAGAGACTGTGAATGTTCAGTTTTCTTTGGCTAAGGCAACAACAGCCTGTAGTATAATCCTGGTGTTTCTCTTCGTTCATGATTATTGAAGCGAAATCAAAAATAAATGCATGACATTTAAAACATATTAACATGTGTGGGGGAAAACGTGATCTTTATGTCTTCTTTTGTTGTGCCTCTGTCTCCTCCTAACTACAATAACATCAGCCTGTTGTGTGTAACACTGGTCTCCTGCATTAACACCTTCCTTTCAAAGGTGATAAATACAGACACAGTCACAATCACCTCAATGTTTGTCAGGTTTTAGTACAAATTTTGAATGAGTGTCATTAAATTTACAATACGATCAACTTGTGACTGTTGAATTGGTCGTGTGTGGAAGACAATGCAGAATATTTATCACGTTTAAGCAGCATGATGCTCGGTTAATATTACATCACACCATCGCAGGTTGTTGATGTTTGTGTTCACGTTTCAGTTAGTCTCTTAAATCAGTAACAGTTATATTAAATCACATCTTACCTTTAGTTTTATCTGGATCTTAAATCAGTAACAGTTATATTAAATCACATCTTACCTTTAGTTTTATCTGGATCTTAAATCAGTAACAGTTATATTAAATCACATCTTACCTTTAGTTTTATCTGGATCTTAAATCAGTAACAGTTATATTAAATCACATCTTACCTTTAGTTTTATCTGGACACATAGAGAAATATTCTCCCCTCGTATATAGTCCTATGAATTTCAGCCTGCACGGTGAAAGTAAAACCTGTTCCTCTCGGTATAGTCCACTTATCACTCAGACTGTAAACATGTTCACATTAGTAATGATGCAGGCCAGATTACAATTATGTGACTTTGTTTTTGCCCTCGATACTTTTTTGAGACTTTACCAGACGTTTTTATTTTTGCTGTAAAATAACTGTACAGTCAATGAACCACATCTATGAGCGGATTTTATATTACGATTCTTGGTTTTAAATACAATTTCAATCACAATAACGATATAACAATATGAAGAAACATAGCATGTCAGTTATTAGGTTTGCTCATTTAATAAAATAAAATAAAAAGATAAATCATGCCGGATAAGTAACCTAGCTTTACAACATTTCTAACCTTAGACTGCTTATGTGTTAGCTAGCTAGATAACGACTTTAACCAATGACACATAAATCACTTTTTACTTACCTAAAGAACTGCAAAGATCCGTTATCTCCCACAGGTCGGTTAGAACAGTTTACTGCAGAACAACTCATTTTCCAGCTCAAAAAAGATGAAAAAACTGAACGGAAAAATTCAATGGCGTCTCGGCTTTCCTTCACTACGTAACTTTTGTTATTCACAAAGAGAGCTAAGCAAGATTGGCAGCTGTCAATCATCATCAAATATGACGTAAAATCCAGTTTTTAAACCTCAAATAACTTATTTAAAACAAACTTCACAGACAAATGAGCACTTGAACACAATGTAGGGTGATAATAACTAATGATCACAGCAGAGTTTAGGTTTGGAAAAAAATGATGTGACGAGTATTTTAGCTTTACAGTTTGACCCACATCCCATCTGTTATCATTGAGGAGGCGGGGCTTATGACCTATACTGCAGCCAGTCAGTAGGGGGAGCTCTAAAAATAAAAGCTTCACTAGACCGGGGAGCTTGTCCCGTCCATTATTTTTACAGTCTATGTTTCACCCAGGTTGTAAACGAACCTACTCATCATTTCAACCACACCCTGGATCTTGTTTTAGCTTGTGGAATTGAAATCCAAAACCTTACAGTTTTCCTAGAAAATCCTCTTCTATCAGACTATTTTCTTATTACATTCGACTTTGTCTTACCAGATTTATCTCTGCTTAATAAAAATGTGCTCTCTAGAAGTTTATCTGATAGTGCTGTGGCTAGATTTAAGGAAGCTATTTCAGCTGCTTTTGATTCAGTACCGTGTTTCAACCCAGTTGGAAACTCTTATGATAGCTTTAGTCCCTCTCAGCTAGATCAGTTTGTTGATAGTGCAGTGGATTCGCTGAGAGTTACTCTGGATTCGATTGCTCCCCTAAAACAGAAGGTTATCAAACGGCAGAGAATAGCTCCATGGTTCAACTCAGAAACCCGTACTCTAAAACAATCGTCGTGAAATTTTGAAAAAATATGGCGCTTGACCAAAACGGTAGAATCTCGTTTTTTCTAGCAGGATAGTCATAGAAAATATATGAAGGCTCTACGTCACGCCCGAGCTGCCTACTACTCCTCTCTAATCGAGGAAAACAAAAGCAATCCTAGATACCTTTTCAGCACTGTAGCCAGGCTGACAGAGAGTCATGGCTCCATTGAGCCTTGTATTCCTCTAGCCCTCAGCAGTAATGATTTCATGAGCTTTTTCAACAACAAAATTCTAGACATCAGAGACAAAATTAGTAACCTCCTGCCCTTACCTGGTGCAGATACGTCTGATACAGCAGAGACAGTTCCAGGACCAGATATTAGTCTCGACTGTTTTTCTCCAATCAACCTTTCAGAGCTAAATTCAATTATTTCTGCGTCGAAACCGTCAACCTGTCTTTTAGACCCAATCCCAACCAAGCTGTTTAAGGAAGTCTTTCCCTTAGTTAGCAACTCTATATTAGATATGATCAATATGTCTCTACTGGCAGGCTATGTACCACAGTCATTTAAAGTAGCGGTAATCAAACCTCTACTTAAAAAGCCTACTCTAGATTCAGGAACTCTAGCTCACTACAGGCCTATATCCAACCTTCCTTTTATCTCAAAGATCCTGGAGAAGGTGGTAGCTAATCAGCTGTGTGACTTTCTCCATGACAACAGTTTATTTGAGGAGTTTCAGTCAGGATTTAGAGTCCACCATAGCACTGAGACTGCACTAGCTAGAGTTACAAACGATCTACTTCTAGCTTCAGACAGGGGACTTCTCTCTGTGCTCGTCTTGTTAGATCTTAGTGCTGCTTTTGACACCATTGACCATCAGATCCTATTATACAGACTAGAACATTTACTTGGAATTACAGGGACTGCTTTAAGTTGGTTTGAATCCTACTTATCAGACCGATCTCAGTTTGTACATGTTAATGATGAGTCCTCTATGCACACTAAAGTTTGCCATGGAGTCCCACAAGGTTCAGTGCTTGGACCAATTCTCTTTATATTATATATGCTTCCTCTGGGAAATATTATGAGGAAACACTCCATACAGTTTCATTGTTATGCAGATGATACTCAGCTTTATGTATCAATGAAGCCCGATGGCACCAGTCAGTTATGTCAGCTAGAAACGTGCCTTAAGGACGTTAGGACCTGGATGACCAGAAATGTTTTGCTGCTTAACTCAGACAAGACTGAAGTTATTGTGCTAGGCCCTAAGGACCTCAGAGAGACTTTTTCTAGTGTTTTGACTGTCCTTAGTGACATCAGCCTGGCATCTAGCACCACTGTTAGGAATCTAGGAGTTCTTTTTGATCAAGATATGTCTTTTAGCTCTCACATCAGTCAAGTTTCAAGAACAGCCTATTTTCACCTTCGTAATATATCCAAGATCAGGAATATCCTGTTGCAAAATGATGCAGAAAAAGCCTTCAGTTATCGGGCTCCTCTCCTCTGGAACCGCCTTCCAGTTGGGGTCCGGGAGGCAGACACAGTCTGTATTTTTAAGAATAGACTTAAAACTTTCCTTTTTGATAAATCTTATAGTTAGTGCTGGTGCTGGTGTAGACCAGCTCTTAGTTATGCTGCTATAGGCTTAGACTACCGGGGAAACTGGCACCTTGAGCTCCTCTCTCTCTCTCTCTCTCTCTCTCTCTCTCTCTCTCTCTCTGTTCATATACAGTACATCATATTACTGCATGTATCTATCTGTAAATCTCAGTCACTAACCACCTACTTTCCTGAGAGCTCTTGAGCTCTCTTAGGCTCCTCGAGATCGTTGGCTGACGGCCTGCATAACATAACAATGAGTAAGGTCTTTTACCTGTTTTTTGTAACATATTAATGAGTAAGGTCTTTTACCTGCTTTTTGTAACATAACAATGAGTAAGGTCTTTTACCTGCTTTATGTAACATAACAATGAGTAAGGTCTTTTACCTGCTTTATGTAACATAACAATGAGTAAGGTCTTTTACCTGCTTTATGTAACATAACAATGAGTAAGGTCTTTTACCTGCTTTATGTAACATATTAATGAGTAAGGTCTTTTACCTGCTTTTTGTATCATAACAATGAGTAAGGTCTTTTACCTGCTTTTTGTAACATATTAATGAGTAAGGTCTTTTACCTGCTTTTTGTATCATAACAATGAGTAAGGTCTTTTACCTGCTTTTTGTAACATAACAATGAGTAAGGTCTTTTACCTGCTTTTTGTAACATAACAATGAGTAAGGTCTTTTACCTGCTTTTTGTAACATATTAATGAGTAAGGTCTTTTACCTGCTTTATGTAACATAACAATGAGTAAGGTCTTTTACCTGCTTTTTGTAACATAACAATGAGTAAGGTCTTTTACCTGCTTTTTGTAACATAACAATGAGTAAGGTCTTTTACCTGCTTTTTGTAACATATTAATGAGTAAGGTCTTTTACCTGCTTTTTGTATCATAACAATGAGTAAGGTCTTTTACCTGCTTTTTGTAACATAACAATGAGTAAGGTCTTTTACCTGCTTTATGTAACATAACAATGAGTAAGGTCTTTTACCTGCTTTATGTAACATAACAATGAGTAAGGTCTTTTACCTGCTTTATGTAACATAACAATGAGTAAGGTCTTTTACCTGCTTTATGTAACATAACAATGAGTAAGGTCTTTTACCTGCTTTATGTAACATAACAATGAGTAAGGTCTTTTACCTGCTTTTTGTAACATATTAATGAGTAAGGTCTTTTACCTGCTTTATGTAACATAACAATGAGTAAGGTCTTTTACCTGCTTTTTGTAACATAACAATGAGTAAGGTCTTTTACCTGCTTTTTGTAACATAACAATGAGTAAGGTCTTTTACCTGCTTTTTGTAACATATTAATGAGTAAGGTCTTTTACCTGCTTTTTGTATCATAACAATGAGTAAGGTCTTTTACCTGCTTTTTGTAACATAACAATGAGTAAGGTCTTTTACCTGCTTTATGTAACATAACAATGAGTAAGGTCTTTTACCTGCTTTTTGTAACATAACAATAAGTAAGGTCTTTTACCTGCTTTTTGTAACATATCAATGAGTAAGGTCTTTTACCTGCTTTTTGTAACATAACAATGAGTAAGGTCTTTTACCTGCTTTTTGTAACATATCAATGAGTAAGGTCTTTTACCTGCTTTTTGTAACATATTAATGAGTAAGGTCTTTTACCTGCTTTATGTAACATAACAATGAGTAAGGTCTTTTACCTGCTTTTTGTAACATAACAATGAGTAAGGTCTTTTACCTGCTTTTTGTAACATATTAATGAGTAAGGTCTTTTACCTGCTTTTTGTATCATAACAATGAGTAAGGTCTTTTACCTGCTTTTTGTAACATAACAATGAGTAAGGTCTTTTACCTGCTTTTTGTAACATAACAATGAGTAAGGTCTTTTACCTGCTTTTTGTAACATATCAATGAGTAAGGTCTTTTACCTGCTTTTTGTAACATAACAATGAGTAAGGTCTTTTACCTGCTTTTTGTAACATAACAATGAGTAAGGTCTTTTACCTGCTTTTTGTAACATAACAATGAGTAAGGTCTTTTACCTGCTTTTTGTAACATAACAATGAGTAAGGTCTTTTACCTGCTTTATGTAACATAACAATGAGTAAGGTCTTTTACCTGCTTTATGTAACATAACAATGAGTAAGGTCTTTTACCTGCTTTATGTAACATAACAATGAGTAAGGTCTTTTACCTGCTTTTTGTAACATAACAATGAGTAAGGTCTTTTACCTGCTTTTTGTAACATAACAATGAGTAAGGTCTTTTACCTGCTTTATGTAACATAACAATGAGTAAGGTCTTTTACCTGCTTTATGTAACATAACAATGAGTAAGGTCTTTTACCTGCTTTATGTAACATAACAATGAGTAAGGTCTTTTACCTGCTTTATGTAACATATCAATGAGTAAGGTCTTTTACCTGCTTTTTGTAGCATAACAATGAGTAAGGTCTTTTACCTGCTTTTTGTAACATAACAATGAGTAAGGTCTTTTACCTGCTTTTTGTAACATAACAATGAGTAAGGTCTTTTACCTGCTTTTTGTAACATAACAATGAGTAAGGTCTTTTACCTGCTTTTTGTAAAGTGTCTTGAGATAACACTTGTTATGAGTTGACGCTATACAAATAAAAATTGATTGATTGATTGATTGATAATCTGGAAACACATCACTCCTCATCATCTTATTATTTCCGAACGTTTGTTCCTAATTCTCTAATGTAATGACTTTATCGTTGATGATGTGCTTGAACTGGCTGCTTGGGGATTGAAGAAGCTGTAAACTAAAATACAAATATGAAAACAGGTTTGATTTCAATTAGATAATCATATTTTCTCTGCGTTGCGCCCTCCCCTCAGTGTGTCTCTATCAGCAGTTTGTTTCATCTCAGATATTTTCCTCAAGAGGAAACAGAACCCCCCGCCCCCCCCCCCCCACCCCCATTAGGAACCAGTGTCCGGTTACTCTAATGTGTGTGTGTGTGTGTGTGTGTGTGTGTGTGTGTGTGTGTGTGTGTGTGTGTGTGCACAATTGCCTACACTGGTGTGTCTTGCTGTAGTCCGGATGGTTGCAAGTTGCTGAGTAAGGGCACAGACCAAAAGAGACAAAAGCACACACGCAAACACACACGCACTCACTTTGCACAAGCATGAGGATCCGCTAACGCTAACACACTCACTCACACACACACACACACACACACACACACACACACACACACACACACACACACACACACGGACAGAAGAAGAGGTTCAGATTACAGTCATGCAGCACATTGTCAGTGATGTCACTTGTCCTAATGGAACAAATAAATGAATGAAGATGAACTCCCTCCACCTTTTTACTCTTCTGTTATCGGCCACGGTCGAGATTAGAACTGACAAAACATCTGTAAACATCTGAAAACACAGAAAACATCTGTAAACATCTGAAAACACAGAAAACATCTGTAAACATCTGAAAACACAGAAAACATCTGTATCAGGAAGAATAATTATTATACATGCACTGTCAACTGAAGGTCTCCAGTTCACTCATACAGAGAGAACAGATTTAAAAATGTGACCGCGGCAGGATGATTGGTTGAGAGAGGTTCTGACAGAATCTGGTTGGATTATTACTAAAGAGTAAACGCCCCAAATCAGCTGATCACCAGAGCAGGGAGACGGTGGAAGTGGTAGAGTGGGAGGGGCTAAACTAAATGAAGAAATTGAATAAATGTGTTGAGCTGTTTGAGTTTACGCTGAGCTCTAATTAGGCCAATTCTGTCCTTGTCCTCGTATACGAGCACCGGGGAGAATGGATTTACTGGACAGACGTTAACCCGCTACAGTAGGTAGCGATATTCCCCCTCTCTCAGCGAGTCAATGTTGGACCTTCTTCCAATTGACCTATCACGTCACATATCAAGCTATCGACAGACAAGTTAGCAAGAAGCTAACTGGTCGTACTTTGACTGGTGAGAGCGTGGGAAACTTTACATCTTCATTTGGCTCATCCTCTCTAAGCTTTACTCGTCGTTCTCGCTCGAGCAATCGGCACATGGAAACCTTCATCTTGTGTTCTTTACGGCTTTCTTCTTTGCATTCATGCAGAAGTGTGGAGCATGCTCAGAAGGCAGAGGCCAGTTTGAGTGAGATTGAGGTGTTAGTATGCGAGACTAAAACAGACGCCAAACCACATTATGGAGGTGTGTAAGTCAAACATCGAGAAATTCAACATTTAGTAGGTCTTACATGTTCACATGCTTTTTACAAGTCAAACACATTCAGTTTGCTTCTTTTTTAACCCTGTAAACTACTGGAGGAAAGTAGTCGAACTCCAGATTATAGAAACTAGTTTGAGACATTAACAGCATCATCCATTAGTCATCCTTCATCTGAAGTTTCTCTTTTTTTAAGTCACAAACCGGCTTCTGCCTCGTCATCTTCATAAACTGGATTCAACTCAGTGATGAGAATGGAAGGAGGAAGAGAGAGGAGTGACAGAAGAGGAGGAGGAGGAGGGGTGACTGGAGTGAGTGTGTGTGCAAGAGAGCGAGAGAGCGAGAGGAGAGCGAGCGAGAGAGAGAGAGGAAGTGCATCCCGCCCTCAGTCATTCATCTCTCGGGGAGAGGAGAGGAAACTACACACCAGGCGAGAACAGACTCACTTCTAGCCGGGAAAGAAGGAAGTTTTTAGACTTTAGAAGTCTCTCTCTCTGAACTCCACCTGCAATTTGTCCTCTCCATCATCAGTTATTTTAACCCTTAAAGCTCTTGTACTGCTGCAAGTAAACTTCACTTGCTTCTTCTTCTTCTGTGGGTGGGGGATACTTCCACCTCTGCTCCTGCATCTGAGGACACTTTTTTAAATCTGACAACAGCACATGTTCAAAGAGCCGAGCTGTGCATGTTCCTGACAGGATCCTTTCATCGCTGGCATCTCATTCTCACAGAGAGAGAGAGAGAGAGAGAGAGAGAGAGAGAGAGAGAGAGAGAGAGGAGCCCGTCCTCGCAGCGTGCATAAAGGGACCTCGTTTGGTTTCTTTTGGAGGTGACTTCAGGAGGACACACGGGATCAGAGGGCTCCGGGAAGAGGAGGGAGAGGAGGAGGAGGAGGAGGGCGCGCCCACACTGAGAGAGAGAGAGAGAGAGAGAGAGAGAAAGAGAGAGAGAGAGAGAGAGCATCCTCCCAGCTTTCAACACACACACCCTTAAGACACTCGGGGAGTTTTTTTATCTTATAAAACAACTGTAGAGGGAAGTTTTTACTCAGCAAAAAAAAACCCTGAAGTAACATGAAGTAAGATTTAAACAGCTTTAAAACAACCACTGAAGTAGGGTCAAAGTTAGAGTCCTCACTGTCCTAACACGTCCTAAAGAAATACTTTAAAGACATTTTTATTCTTCAGAGAAACACACACGGACACACGGACACACAGGACGCCCAGCACGCCACTGCACGATGGATCTCCCTCCAATCAGAGGTAAGCATAAATTCATCCTGTCGCCATCTGATCTGCTGATGAACTATTGATGATTTGTGCGTGACCTTGGAAGGGAAAAGTTCCACCGGGAATTTCTGATGAGATAAGGAATTATTTAAAAGAGTTTGCAAATATGGCACATATATATTTGCATATTTTAAATACTTTGCTTTGAGTCATTGTAGAGGATGTTAGAGATCTTATATTTCTAGACAAGGCAGTCATGGGGGAGATGCTGCATGCATCATCTCGTCTTTACAGCGGATGTTAAAACTCACTTAAGGACCCTGAAGCAGAGGGACCAGATGTTCTCATTGAGTCGCTGTAATCCACGTAGTTCTGCAAAAAAAAGATTGTCCAATCCACTTTGATCCGACGACACAAATTGATGCAAAAACATTTCCATGTAGTTTAATATTTGTCCATCATTCGTGAATCTCAAAAATCTTTGCTATGTTCACATTTTTTTCTTCTACTCTTCTCACAAATCAGAAGAAAAGCAGGAACTAGTCATCTTGTCAATCAGCGGCAAACTTTGCAAAACCAAGCCAAGATGGACTTACATGTTCAAGACTCTTCACAAACATGAATGGAGCATGAGGTTCACTTTTCAAGATTCAACAGTATGAGTAGTTTTAAACCTGAATCTGCAAGAGTAGATTACCTCCTTGATACGTTCAGAGTTTTCAGTGCAGCTTGTGATCTTGACTAATGTTTGAACATCTGTCCCGGGCAACATCGCCATCCCCTCCTCTTGGCTTACGGATGTGAGCAGAGCGTTTAGGTCTCATGTTTTACTGAAATCTTTAAAAAACACTTTGCAAATGTGCAAACACTCCAGTTGTTCTCACAGAGTATTCTTTGCTGTTGATCATTTTAATGTTGCGTCTGTTCCGGCCTGTAGACTGGGAGTTGATTGATGTCTGCAAGGGGGTTTTAACTTTTGGAGTTGTAAAAGTGAACGAGTCGTGTAAAGAAAAATGGTACTGTATTTTTTCTATCACAGACTTTTGAATTTTTGAGTTTTGCAACTTTGAGGAAAGTTAATTTCTTTGGCCGGACATGTGAGTGAGCGTGCTGCTGAACGGTCCTCCAAAAATGGAACGAAGGGAAATAAGTCATATTAACTGATTGTTAATGACATGAGTCTCAGTGTTTAAGCAGATCATATGTGTGTGTGTGTGTGTGTGTGT
>NW_027077273.1:22500-28065 GCF_963930695.1 Labrus bergylta | reverse complement strand
ACAATTCACCATCAGAGGTCACGTTTATGTTTTTAAAAACTGTGTGACGTAGAAGATTACATCACGCTGTAGTAAAAGTGTGTTCATGTCTGATGCTGCGTTAATGTCTTCTTATTTTCCAGTTTATTTCAGTTGTTTTGGTGTCACACAAGCAGCAACCTCTTTTGTTGAAACATGAAGTCGATGCTGAAGTGTAAAATCCTGCAGTTCCTGGAGTGTCCACTAGAGGCTGGCTGCAGAAGCACAGGAAGTCACATACACACCCATTCTAAAAAGCCTGTTTTTACAGCAGAGACGAACATGTTTACAGCCTGGTTCAAAAAACCAAATAGGTGTGATTAGCTCATGTCTCCATGGACACACACTGTACGGGGGGGTGAATGTTTTGATGACTCATCAGTTTTGATTTGATGAAGGATAAGAGTTATTCACAATAAGGCGTGTAGCTGACCTGATTGACAGGTGGGCGCGGTGTAACGGTTTGTCAGGAGGTTTAAAACCCGCCTCAGCTCTCAGCCTGTCGTTAGGTTGACTGAAAGTTAGACTGAGACAGCATTTCCAGCATGGAGACCGCCATCGATGGGACTCCAGCGCCCCCTGCAGGAACAGACGGGGGACGACACTCAGGCTTCAAACTTCAATATTTACAGGCTGTGAGAAACACAAATGTCTAAAAATCAAATCAAAAGTCAACTTTATTGACCTGTGACCTCCGTCCTCGAGATCCGAGTGAACCTGCAGACTGACCCTGAGTTTACATGATGCATCAAAGTCTGAGCATCGCCGTCACCACGGTGAGGAACGAGATGCGTTTGTTGTGGAAACCCCCGAGGGAGTCTGCTCAGGCGCTCCGGGGTAATTAATGCTGAAGGAGAATCATTTAAATTATCTTTAACCTGGAGTTTCATATTTCATCAGATGAAATGTTTCTTATTGAAGTCGTCTCTCAGCTCTCGGCTCCTCTTGAACGCAGCCTCTTCACATCCGAGCTGCTAAACGACTAATTGACCCCGACGCTCACCTGCCGCTCCCTGATTGGCTGCCGCTGACCTGGCCATTTGCTGGCAGGGTGAGAAGTGATTGGCTGAGAAGCAGGAAGCGGAGAGTGAATGCATTAGTATGATCAGAGTTAATAAAACACTTCATTATCACACACACACACACACACACACACACACACACACACACACACACACATTCACACACACAGACAAAGACACACATTCACACACACACACACACACATTCACACACACATTCACACACACAGACAAAGACACACATTCACACACACACACACACACACACATTCACACACACAGAGGGAGACACAAACACACACACACACACACACATTCACACACACATTCACACACACAGACAAAGACACACATTCACACACACACACACACACACACACACACACACACACACACACACACACACACACACACACATTCACACACACAGACAAAGACACACATTCACACACACACACACACACACATTCACACACACAGAGGGAGACACACACACACACACACACACACACACACACACACACACACACACACAGACACACACACAGACAAAGACACACATTCACACACACACACATACACATTCACACACACAGAGGGAGACACACACACGCACACACACACACACACACACACACACACACACACACACACACAACAAACTTAAAAACTTAAGAAAACGATGAAGAAGTTAAGATAAAACTTTGTGTGTTGTTTTTTCTCAGATGTCACAGATAAAGAAAAGAACTCTCTGATTGGACAGATCTAATTGGTGTACTCATAAGTGATTCCAATCCAATCCAATCAGAGCGCAGAGATTCATCAGCCGCTGTGGATCGTCCTCTGTGTTCTCTAATGAGCCGAGAGAACAAAAAAAGCGTTCTTTAGTGAAGAAGTAAGGAGGGGGCGGGGGGGTGTGTGTCAATGATGTTTGACCTTTGACCCCCCCTGTCTTCTGGCTGTTCTGCTTCAGTGATCACCATGGTAACAACACATCATCATCACTATCATCGCCACCCGGCAACAGGAAACAGTTGCAGAGACGTGCTAATTTAACCAGCTGGAGTTTGTGTGTGTGTGTGTGTGTGTGTGTGTGTTTAACCAATTATCACCCAGCACTGACAACTACACACACACACACACACACACACACACACACACACACACACACACAGAGTAACACACGCTTAAGTTAATAATGTAAACAGTGACATCAGGATATAACTCTGAAACTTTAATAAGTCTCTCTCTCTCTCTCTCTCTCTCTCTCTCTCTCTGTCTCTCTCTCTCTCTCTCTCTCTGTCTCTCTCTCTCTCTCTCTGTCTCTCTCTCTCTCTGTCTCTCTCTGTCTCTCTCTCTCTCTCTCTCTCTCTCTCTCTCTCTCTCTCTCTCTCTGAATCCAGAATCCTTCACCTCATTGTCTCTGAGCTTATTAGAAACATGCAGAGGCTTTTTAGGTCGGGTACAATCACTTCTATCTGAACCACTTCTCTTGACCCGCTTCCATCGCTGCAACACCTGTTGACCTGATAACTGCTCTCATAGCTGACAAACTGAGGGGCGTCCAAAACGGCCGTGTGGGGTGTGTCTTAAAAGCGCCTACCTTCTCTGGTCCAAACAAATCCAGAGCATTCAGGAGCAGAATCTAAGTTAGAAGGAGGACATACTGGCTGCTGCATTGTTGTCAGAGAAGCCAGCACTTCAACATAGCATGTTTCCTTAATGATCAGAGAGTAAGATACCTTTATCATCTCACTCTCTACACATCTCACTGATTGGACCTGTAATGTTGTTTGTCTTTGTCTCGTCTTGTTTTTACCACTTTGGAAGAAACAAATTTCATAAAACGAGCAGACGTGGTCCAAAATAAATCCAGAGAGGTGATTTTTAAAGTTGCTGATCAATCAAAGTAAACCAAAAAAAATATGTGCAGTGTCTCTAATGACCTGAGAAACATGTGACGCCTATCACTAAATATAACTGATGAGCCTGCGGTCAGTGACGGTCTGCGCCGTGACCCGTCTGCCTCTGAACTCAGACTTATAGACGCGCCTCTCTACCCAAAAATTTGTTACAAATAAAATGCAAAAACATTTTCTTAAAAAGTAAAAATAACAAATTTAAATCTGAAACACAGTTTATAATAATAATAATAATATCAGCAGCAGTGTGGAGGTATGTTCATGTTACAAACCACAGCAAACTGCAAACAAAGAGACTGCTGCTGTCTGAATGTACCGGGTCTCTGAGGAGGGGGGGGGGGGGGGGGGGGGGGGGGGGGGGGGTGCGAGAGAGAGGGGGGGAGAGAGGGGGACGAGGGGGGATTGTCGGTAACAGAGTGGAGATGTGAGAGAAGAAGAAATGGAGGAAGAGAGTCTTTTTTTTCTCCCTCTAAAGTGTTAGCGCTGTGTGTGTGTGTGTGTGTGTGTGTGTGTGTGTGTGTGTGTGTGTGTGTGTGTGTGTGTGTGTGTGTGTGTGTGTGTGTGTGTGCCTGCGTGCTCCAGGCAGAAAAGGCACACAGCTCCCCCCTGTGTTCAGGAACAGAACAACACTGCAGCACACGCTCCGACTAAACATCCTCACTAAAAAAAAATATGAATCAGAATTATTATTATTTAATAATTTAATATTTATGATAAATAATAAATAATTACAATAAATAAAAATGTAAATTTAAGCAGAAATTAGTGAATTAAAAGGTTTAGAACAAACTGAAATGTTCATAAAGTGACTTCCTGTTTTGTGACTTTTAAATTAAAACCCTTTAATAAAATGTGATTTTAATGTTTTATTTTAACCGTCGTAAAAAATATAAAATAATAAAATATTTATGAACGTTGTGCAGGAGTTTACAACGAGGAGTGGATGAAGATAAAAACACACACATGCGCACACCAGCGTATCCTCCTGAGGTCGAGGTTACAAACAGAAATATTTAACTTGTTTTATAAATAATATGAATTAACAGAGATGAACATGTTTACAGAAAATAATATTAAATATTTTACAGATTAAAGTCAGCGTTTTGGAGAAAGTGTCAAATAAGGAAAAATAGCAAACATGGAACACGTGATGTCGACACTACGGCGGCTGGGAAGTTCAAAACAAAATTACAAAGTGTGAAAAAACTTTGAGACAAATTCACATTTTGAAAAACATATTTACATTTTTTTGCAAACAAAATTACAAAAAAAAAAAATTCCAAGATGTGAAACACTTTTAACAGTCCCCAAAAAAATAAAAAAATTACAAATGGCAGCATCTTGACGGAAAGAGGAAAGTACCAAAGACAGGAAGTGACCCGGAAGTGACTGAGTGAGGGCTCATTCTGTTTGGTTCTTGTGTGACAGAAAGAAGTTTTGCCTGTTGTGTAAAATTAATTTGAATCAGATTTGTCAGTTTTTCTTTTCACACAGTTTGTAATTTAGTTTTTGTCCCAGCCACCGTACGACTCAGCTGCTCGCTGGTTTTTTCTGGTCAGCTGTTTGTGTGTTTCAGGCGTCACAGAGGGCGTGGCGGTGTGTGTGGCCCTTTCCTTAAAGCCACAGCTCAGTACGGAGTGCTTTCAGCAGCAGCCTCATGAGGGAGAGACGGAGAGAGAGGCTGCTCCTCTTTATTAAACCAACTTATTTTATTATCATGATTTGGTTTTGTAGTTCGTAGATTTTGAGTTTCCCATGTTTCCTGGTGTTGATGGGTTCCTGGGTTTGTCTTCAGTGTTTCCTGTTTTCTTTTGTATTTCCTGTGTTTCTTTGTTCTAGTGTGTTTTCTTGGTAATGTTTCATTCTTGAGTTCTGTGTGTCTTTTAGTGTTTCATGATTTAGTTTGTAGTTGTCCTCAGTGTTTCTTGTATTGTATTCCTGCCTCTGTGTGTTTCCCTCCGTGTTGATGACCCTCATTGTCTTCACCTGTGTCGTTAGTCTCACCTGTGTCTGATTACCCCATGTGTCTATTTAGTCTCTGTGTTTCTTGTCCTCTGTGTCAGGTCATTGTTGTTTGTCAGTGTTGGAAGTTCAGAGTAGTTGTCAGTGAATGTCAGAGTTTCTCGTGTTTCCTCGTTGCTCCTTGTTTTCTCTTTTTGGATTTTGTTCTTCTGAGATGTTGTTTTTGTTTTTCCTCTCGCCTTTTTGTTGAAATAAATCGTTTTTTGTTTTGCGTCTGGACTTCGGTCCAGTTCGTTCTCAGTCCATGACACTTACCTGTAAATAAATGTGAATCTCTGTCTGAGAGTAACGGCCTTCGCACACTGAGGCAGATTTTAGTCGGGTGTGTTTTTTGCGTTGTTATTTCTGTCATGACGTCATGTCGGGTTTCGGGTCTCCAGCTCCGAAAGTTTGTGGCTCACCTGCTGAAAAGTTTAGGAGTCGTCCCCTCGATGAATCCAGTTTTATATTTCTTAAACTGAAGATTTCTTTGTCAGTGTGTAAATGTGTTTATGTGGCCTAGCGGTTATGTCGTCCGTTCCATGAACAGAGGCTGTAGTCCTCGTCATAGAGGCCGTGGGTTAGAGTCCGGCCTCGGTGCC
>NW_027077273.1:15000-17500 GCF_963930695.1 Labrus bergylta | reverse complement strand
GTAAAGCTGTGGACATTTCTTTAATAAAAGTTGCTAGAAGTGAAGATGGACGAGTTCTGACCGGTTCATTTCGAGGGTGCAACACTGGCGGGTGCTGAAGCGTCACTCGCTCTGCTCACGTTGCCTGCTGCACTTCACTCCTGCTGAGTTCACGGTCGTCGACTTCAGTTCCTGCTGCTCGACGAATCAGCCGCACTTTTCCTTCCAATATTTCTCTTCTTTGAACCCTTATTTTTGCTTCCTCCTCTTGCCAACCATTTCATTTGTACATGTTTATTGTCTCCCAGAGTGCCACAGGAAGGATCCCGCGTACCTACAGTGCGAGAATGAAAGGTTTAAAATATTCTGCTGTGGAGAGACTCCATGAGTATTAACTCATCCATTCATACCCCGCCGACTCATCAGACATGCAGGAAAAGGGGATCGAACCCCTGACCTTCCAGTTGAGAGACGACCGACTCCGCTGAGCCACAGCCGCCCCCTATAACATAAGACAGGTGTATAGGCGAGGAATGGCATTATTTAAATTGCACACAAACATTGGCAACATTTCCGTTCAGAAGTTTGTGACGATGTTTTAAATGTCACCTCTCTCCTTAAACTCCTCCGAGAAGTTTCCCATCATGCCTCTGTGCGGCCTGTCAGCAGCGGGTTAGGGGTTTAGCGGGGCGGTCTCCGGACCTCGACCTTCAGCGTGCTCAGAGGACAAAGTGGCGGTTTGAAGGGGCAGACAGACGGAGATGGACGGGGGGGAGAGAGGCAGAAATCCATTCAGAGACGTTAATAAAATCAAAGAGCCTGATATGATCAAGCATGAAGTACATCACAAAGGTAATGTGAATTTAAGCCGGGATCCTTTTCATTATCAAAAAACAGTGAGCCGGCGAACGTTTCTCGCGGTGCGGCGCGGCGCGAGGGGGAAACGCAGCGAATTTATGAGGCCAACTTCCTCAATCTAATAGAAGGATTCAGGTGTTACTAATGGACGAGCCAGGGAGGTAATAGAGGAGAGAGAGAGCTAATGTGGAGTGATGGAGAGAGAGAGAGGGAGAGATGAAGACGGATGAGGAGGAGGAAAAGTTACAGAAGAAGAAAAGAATGAGAGAGAGAGAGAGGAAGATAAATGAAGAAGAAGAAGGAGGAGGAGGAGGGAGAATAATCACATTTGAATATCTGGCTTCAGGTCACATGTCTGTAAATGTTTGAATGGATTTAAAAGACGGAGCAAATTATATGAAACCCTCCAGCTGTTTCACTTCTTCTGTCGTTCTGCTTTTTTTCTTCTTCTGTTGTTACTTTTTTGTCATCTTTCTTCCTTTTCTTTAGAAATGATATAAAACACTTAAAGGTATAATATGTAGAATTTTATCACAATGTTTACACTGAAATATATAAAATATCATTCACTCATCTGCCTCTTTATTCTTTATTCACCTTGCTCGTACCGGGTCGCCTTCAGAGCTTTTTCAAATAGCATATATTCAACAAGGTGCTGCAAGACGTGATTCTTCACACTTAAATATAATTCAAGTATCTCCTCTGAAAATAACTCTGTGAGTCATGACTGTCTACAATGGGTGTAACACCCGAGTCCCACTGTCTGTGATGTTTTCAGAGTTTTCAGAGTCCTATCTTCACTTTGTTTACATCGCCAGGACGGCCGGCTGACTCCTCCCCTCGTGTATAAAAGTTGTTTAATTGAGGGACTAGAGAAAAGAAGAATAACATACTGTACTCACTGCTTAACTGTGTTTCTAGATCACGCTCATTTCAGGTAAATTTACATGCAGTGTGAAGATACCAGCATAATAAAGATCGCTAGCATTAGCATGCTAACACAACAATGCAGCGAGAGTTGTTTTGGTTTCATGCTGGTGCTCAAGGGCGACATCTGCTGGATCAAAAAATCACATAGAAAGCCTTTAAGGTGCTCTATTGGATTGAGATCTGGCGACTGTGGACGCCGTTTGAGTAAAGTGAAGTAATCGTCATGTTTAAGAAACCAGTTTGAGATGACATGATGCGTCATCGTGCTGGAAGTCGCCATCAGAAGACGTGGTCATAAAGTGATGGTCATGGTCAGGTGTGGCGTTTAAACGATGCTCAGTTAGTACTCAGGGTCCTCAGGTTGTAACGAGTGGATATTTGAGTTACTGTTGCCTCTCTATCAGCTCGAACCAGTCCTGGCCATTCTCCTCTGACCTCTGACCTCTGACCTCTGACCTCTGACATCAACAAACATTTCAGAACACGCATCTGGTGGAATTTAGCCCAATCTGTTCACAGGGACCAGAAATCCTGCAGACATGAGTTTATTTAAACTCGACAGCCACACTCTTTCCCTCATCTCAACCCGAGGCCTTTGTTCCCTGATCTTTATAAGAGACCCGATCATGAACATGAACCCTGCTGTGTTCAGTAAAGACTCCCAAGTAGGACGGGGAACATGGCGGTGTGTCGTTTATCTTTCCCTCTGATCGACTCAGAAACAGGAAGCTAA
>NW_027077273.1:5000-7500 GCF_963930695.1 Labrus bergylta | reverse complement strand
ACTGTGTTCAAAGCTGCAGCGAGTGGAGCATCGCACCAACAGAACATCTTTGTAGGCCACAGACGAGCGTCTTTTTTTTGTTCCTCACAGCTGGATCCAGATCAGCTCAGCCTCCTGACATTCACGGGGTCAGAGGGCGGAGAGGGAGGGGCTTACACGCTTTAAGTTGATCAAAATACAGTTCTCAGATCAGATCAATAATGGAAAAATGAAGCCAATGTGGAATTTTAATTAAACTGCAGTTCCTCCAGTGTCCACTAGAGTCTGTCTCCTGCAGTGAGTCAGTCTCCATAGAGCCCCATGTTAAAATGTCTAACTTTACAGCTGCAGTTCCTCCAGTGTCCACTAGAGTCTGTCTCTTTTGTCCGTTTCTAGATTGAGCTAAAGTTAGGCGGAGTCAGAATTTCCAAATATGGTGACCACTATCCTCTTCAGTTATGAATGGGTGGCGTCACTGCGACTACATTCATGTTTTATAGCGTCTATGGTTTCTTCTTCTCTGATCTGTATTCCTGTAGCAGCTTTCCTTCCTCTCTCACACAGACTCTCAGATAAACTAACAACCTGCTCTTTAACAGAGGTGTGTTTGTGCATGCTAGCTCGTTAGCGTTGTGGATTCACATCTAATTAGTTTACAGTACGAGCTCGTTAGCTGGGAGGGCCTTAACGAGGAGCCGGCCTTGAGATCAACGGGCTGAGTGTCACGCTAATGATTTAATTACTCAGTGAAAACAGGCAGAACCAATATCAGCTTGTTAGCATCAAAGTGTGTTAACGAGCTGCTCTGTGTGTTTACAGAAACACTTTAATGATAATTATTTAATTGTATGTTTTTAGAGTGTAAATGATTTCAGGGCGTGTTAGCTTGTTAGCGTGTTAGCGAACCTCCCAGTCTGTTTAATGGATTTAAACTCTGCAGGAAACATGATGACGGCGTGTATGTGACCAATCAGAGAACAGGGTGAATGATGAATGGGTGGCAGGGGGTCAGGTGAGCATTAGCTTCCTTAGAGGTTTGTTTGATCACTTTAAGAGTCCTTGAATTGAACTTTTTCTGCTTCCACTTTTGTTGTTTGTGTCATTTTAAACTAAACCAACCCGACAACCAATGAAGACAATATCTAGAATTCATCACTGTGAATAAAAAAGGTTTCCAACAAAATAATGTACCTTCATAACAACCTGCAGGAGGAAGAGTTCAAGAAATAAAAGTCTAATCTAGAATATATTCTGGTGAATGTTTGTGAACGTTTCTCATTCAGAACACTCCTCATTTGTGGTGATATCTGAGAACAAAGAGAGACTCTATTTATCATTACCTTTACTCTGTTTACAAACCAAACCATAAATGGATTAGTGAAGGAATCAGCAGATTAATCTACAGTCTTTACAAATGAATTCAAAATTTGCTATATCTCAAACCAGTTCCAAGAGTATAATCCCGCTTTTATGAAGAATATCATCGGCCCCAGGACGCTGCCCTGAGGAACCCCACAACTAATTAACTCACACCTGCTAATATCAACTAATATTTTCCCCACTATTTTCCCTTCCTGTGTTTTCTTGTTTGCCCTGTGTATGTGTGTGTGTTCACCTGCGGCTGGATGTGAATCCAGCTCCAGGTCAGTCTTTTTTGTAAACATTTTTGCAAACTCAAGGTTACCTCTACTAATCATGTCATTCCCTGTGTCCAGACTTCCATGCTTCAAGTCTTCAATATTCCAACATCCAGCTCTAAGACCTCAAACTCTGCAACATTACCTCCGACTCTTAAGACTGGAGAAACTAATAACCCAGAAACCAGAACGCTACTCTCACACCTCCCAGACAGTCTCCAAAATAACAGACATGTACAGTAAATAACTTGAAAGCTATTTGTGGGCCTGTCTGTGTTCTTCATAACAACATGCATTTTTTTTGTCTCTATCATACTGCAAATTTTGACTCAGTGTGCAAAGTTTCTGTGCGTAATGTTCGGGAAAAAAGGATTCAGTGTGTGAGTGTGATACACATTATTCATGTATTATTTTTAACTTTATGGAGAGGCCTTGCACGTGTAGAAGTGACCCTAGAGGAGAACCAGAGTCACTGAGCAGACTCCTAGATGTCTGTGTGTGTGTGTCTGTGTGTCCGTCTGTCTGTTCATAGCTGCAGGGCTCTCTCAGTGTTGTCTGTCTCTGCGTCTGATTGGTTGTGGAATCGCTGAGGGAATCATCGTGATTGGCAGCTGAGAGCGCACAGTAACAGCTTGGCAGGAAGAACACAGGACTACTAATTACTGAAGTGTGTGTGTGTGTGTGTGTGTGTGTGTGTGTGTGTGTGTGTGTGTGTGTGTGTGTGTGTGTGCGTGTGTGTGTGTGTGTGTGCGTGTGTGTGCGCGCATGCGTGCGTGCGTGTGTGTGGGTCTGATGATGTGACGATCATGTCGTTCCCAGCGGTCATCAGAGAAGATTAGCTGCTATTGCCGAGGGGAAACACACACACACTGTTTCATACACAC
>NW_027077272.1:0-20000 GCF_963930695.1 Labrus bergylta | reverse complement strand
AAAAAAAAAAACACTCTTCCTGTTTACTGATAACAAAAGCCATTCATTTGATTAACTGTTTGAAAGAGACTCCGCATTGGAATGTAAGGACAGGACGTCGTAAAAGCTTTTTGAATAATCCTTTAATCTACATTGGTAAAACAGAACACTCAGAATAAACACAACTCAGGAAGACAGCCGTCTGCCCAGTTAATCAACACGGCAGGGGATGCCTTTGATGTGCTCTGGACTATCTCAAAACTGACCTACCAGCTTTAGACCTGTTGAAGAATCTGTCCTAACCAACATGCTCAGTTTCTGATAGAAAAGAATGTCTGTTCAATCCCTGAATCGGATATATATATTCATGACATCAAGAGTGACATTTTCATGAGTGAGTTAGATTCCACTACGATCATCTATGACGGACTTATATATGTATGAAGTCTTTTCATATTACCTGATGAACCTTCACTGAATCTTACGTGGAGCACTACTGCCCCCTAGTGGAAAGAGCGCTGTACCGATCTGAGTTTCAGAGGTGAGGTAACGATGATACGTGAATTCTGTGATTTTGTCCTAAGTTATAGGAAATGGTATTTGAAGATATGATTTTATACTTTTTATACTATATGAATGTGTTTTATTGAGAATGTTGAATGTTATAACGCTGGTTATATTAGGCCCCGCCCCCTCGTAAAAGTAATCTTATGGATAAAACAGCTCCGCTCTAAGTTTTCGCTCTCTTAAGTTTTCTTCACCCTCTTAGACGTCTCTTGTTTTTGTTAATTCTTGTTTCGAACCACTTTGCTTTTCAAAGCCAGTTTGCCGTCGCGAAACTCTTTCAATTTAAGCTCGGACTCACAGGACCTGCAGACCTTGTTTCCAACTTAAACACCCTTATTCTTCAAGGCTTTTTTCCTACAGCCTAAAACAAGCGCCGCTCTTTTTCCCCTTTTCGAAGTATTGATCATTCGTCTTCCAGAACATTATTTTCACTATTCTCACACTGCCTAGAAGTGACCATCTAAGTCAAGTGAGGATCAACAATCCTTCAATCCTGACGAATGTTAATTAAGACTCTTTGAGCCGCTGAGAACCCTGTTGGACCGCTGTGTTTTTCTTCACTCACTCTCATCATCAACTCCGACCAGACCTGCTACGGCGGTCATCGTGGACCACCGGCATTCCTGATCCGAAAGAACTCAACGGGGAGCCTTGGCACCATTCAGCGGAGTTCAATTAAACACTACGCATCAGTAAGAAGCGTTACGATTTTGAGAGGAGTGTGATGAGTCAAGCTTGTCGTATCCGAATCAAAGCCTCAAATCAACTTTCATCAAATTTATTCAGTCCCTTTTGTTTTCTTTCTCAAATCCTCACTTAGTTAAATCCCTCAAACAATATCGCGTTTCAACTCCAAATCTAACATAAGAACTTCACTATTTCAACTTAGAAACAATACATAACAGTGTTATTATTTACGTTGTCATGTCAGTATCACTGTCGTAATTATATCCTTTGCCTATTTATTCCCTTTATATATCTTTTGTTCACCATTTTTGTTTATTAAACTTCACATATAAACTTTCAGTACTTTGTCCGTGTAATTTTATGGTTTTAATGGCTTGAGAATTTACCCCAATGATATGAGACAGATTTATAGATTAATTAATTACTAGAGGTAATATTAGTTTCCTTACTTTGTAAGAATGGTGCCCCGAGTTATATATTAAAGTAGTTTAATCCACTACAACTTAAATGTCTCAATTATCTGATCAGATGGGATTCAGAGATATGATTCTACGGATAAAAAAGACAACAACAACAACAACAACAACAACGAGGCCTCTGCTCAGGAAACATCTCTTCTGTTTGAAATGATCCTTCTGACCAACACTTGCACTTGACATGTGGAGCGTGATGGACGGTGACGCTATGGCTGCAAAGCGTGACGTCGTGGACTCCAGTTCATGTCAGCTCTGCAGAGGTTTCACCTGCTGAGTTATACAGCCACCATCTTTTCACAGATCCAGAAGTTCTGATCCTCACATGGGATGTCATTCCAGCTGTCGTCCATCTCATGGTGCTTTATTTCCACACAATCTTCTTTTTTGCCTTTGAATTCATTGGGCTCCCCGGGACTCCAATAACTGAAACCAACCAACAAACAATCTTAATAAGCTTCAGCATCAACATGTTTGAATATTCTCTCAGCTTTAGGTTGCAGTATTTTCCCCTGCAGATGAAGCTCTGGGGTCTTTGGTTTCTGCATCTTATTTGATTAAAAGCATTTTGTTCAAACCTTTTGGTCAGTGGCGTGCCGTCCACCCATCTCCACTCGGACATCCCGGACCACAGCGTGGCTGTACCCGGCTTCAGGACTTTTCGGGCGGACAGGGACGTTATTCAGAGTGGTAAGAAGAAAGGTGGAGGGATTGCACTGTATGTGAGTGAGAGATGGTGTAATCCTGGCCATGTTAGTGAAGGAACGTCTCTGCAGCCCAGACATTGAACTGTTAGCTGTGGGAATGCGCCCATATTACCTGCCCAGGGAATTCACGTACGCCATTGTTATAGCTGTTTACATCCCACCGTCAGCTGATGCCGAGTCTGCGAGTGATGCACTTCACTCTACTGTTTCACAGCCTCAACTAAGCATCCAAATGCTTTTGTAGCCATTACCAGGGACTTTAATCATGTAAAAAAAGACAAAACACTACCCACTTTTCATCAATATGTTAACTGTCCAACTAGAGAAAATAAAACACTGGACCTTCTGTATGCTAACGTTAAGGAAGCATACAGTACCACTGCCCCTCCCCCCCTGGGCAGATCAGACCACAACCTGGTCCTACTGACACCAGAGTATATCCCCCTGGTCCAAAGGCAGCCTGTGACCACAAGGACAGTTAGGAGGTGGACACAGGAGAGCAATGAGGCACTGCAGGACTGCTTTGAGTCCACAGACTGGGATTTACTCTGCGAGCCACATGGAGAGGACATTAACAGCATGACTGACTGCATCACAGAATACATTAAATTCTGTGAAAACACTGCTTTACCGGCCCGGACTGTACGCTGTTTTCCTAACAACAAACCCTGGATCACCAGTGACCTGAAAGCCCTTCTCAACAAAAAGAAACAAGCCTTCAGGTCTGGAAACAGGGAGGAGCTGAAAAGGATACAGCACGATCTGAGGGAAAAGCTGAGGGAGTGCAAGGACTCATACAGGAGAAAGCTGGAGGCCAAACTCCATCAGAACAACGTGAGGGATGTGTGGACTGGAATGAGGGAAATCACTGGTTTCAAAGGGAGAGAAAGACAACACTCTGGCAGCCTGGAGAGTGCGAATGAGCTAAACCTGTTCTTCAACAGGTTTAGTGCACAGCCTTCATCTGCCTCTCCCACCTCAAACAACACCCCTGTCCTTCACACCTCTCTGTCTCCCTTTGTATTTTCTCCCTCCCCCCAACCCACCTCAAACAACACCCCTGTACTCCACACCGTACAGCCTCCCTTTGTATTTCCTCACTCACATCTGGAGGGAAATGGCTGCACTGTGAGAAGAAGAAGGGGATGAGCCGACTCTACTTTCTGAGGAAGCTGAGATCCTTCAACGTGTGCAGCAAGATGTTGCAGATCTTCTATCAGTCTGTTTTGGCCAGTGCACTGTTCTCTGCTGTGGTCTGCTGGGGGAGCAGCATTGGAGCGGGTGACACTAAGAGACTGGACAAACTCATCAAGAAGGCCAGCTCTGTGATAGGCTGCAAGCTGGACTCTTTTGTAGTGGTGACAGAGAGGAGGACTCTTAACAAACTGTTATCCATTATGGATAATCCTGATCACCCTCTGAACACCCTACTGGACAAACAGCGGAGCAGCTTCTCCAACAGACTGATACAACTCCGCTGTCACAAGGACAGATACAAGAAATCTTTCTTACTGAAGGCCATAACTCTGTACAACAGCTCACCTCATGCGAGCAGAGAACTGTCATCATGATAATATCTGTCTCTCCATACTGTAATCTGTTCTGCACATGTTAAATTTACAAATTATCCCTGCACTCATGTTTACCTCATTTGGCTGTCTACTCGCCGTTATATTGAATAGTTTCTGCTTATAATATGTCTACACTCATGCACTTTAACTTATGTCAATACTGTCCATTTACTACTCTGTTTTTGCACATTTACCTTTAATCTTTCATATTTAATTTACGGCTCTGTTTTTGCACATTTACATTTATTCTGTCATATTTAATTTATAATCATCTACGACTCTGTTTTTGCACATTTACATTCAATCTTCCATATTTAATTTACAACCATTTACAAATCTGTTTTTGCACATTTACATTTAAATCTTTCATATTTAATTTACAACCATTTACAACTCTGTTTTTGCACATTTACATTTAATCTTTCATATTTAACTTATAATCATCTACGACTGTTTTTGCACATGTACATTCAATCTTCCATAGTTAATCTTCCTATTTAAGACTAGTAATGCTTAGTTAAATCCTGGTTGTATGTATTCACATTCTTATTTTTGATATCTTTTAGTACTTATTCACTTTGTAGCTAATATTATATTGTGTTTAGATTGCTAATATTGTGTTTTTTACTCATATTGTGTGTTGGATAACCTGCTGATGTAACAACACAATTTCCCAGTTTGGGATCAATAAAGTAATTCTATTCTATTCTATTCTATTCTAAACCTTTTTTTTTTTTTTTTTCAATCTGCAGCTCAGTGCTGATTCTGGATTCTGTTCAGGCCCGGGACAAAAACTCACAGGGGGGCCCTCCAACTAGCCTTTATCACCCTTATGTTATAAATAAACTGACACCAATGGGGACTTTAATTTACAGACTTACAAACCCCCTCATGACCCCCCAGGGGATCCCGACCTTTTGGGATCACTTTTGAAACTTTTTATAATAATTAAGAAAACAACAGAATTAAAGTGGTATATTGTGAGTAAGAAGACGAGGAGTCACAATCTCTTCTTACTTTATTTTACAGCAATATGTCAGATTTTTTAGAAGTGTTATGATGCCTCATGATTCATTCTGTTTCTAAAGTTGCCCAAACTTCTCTCAGTTTAAGTTGGTCAATCCAAACCTAAGAGGAACTGCTATGTTTCTCAATCTTACTGAACCGGCTTCAACACGTTGCCCCACAAACATACTTCTAGGGGCTTGTTGTTTCTTGCCATCGCAGTGATTTGACATGTGGTGGTTATTATAAATGGAGAACGTTTCAAAGAAGTCTTTGTACAGAAAAATCACGTCAAAAGGAGAAACATGATGAAATGACTGACAGATAGTGAGGCACAGGGGTATGTTGAGAGCCACTTGTAGGAAACACAGGACGCCAAAGCTCACAGCAACTAGTGTTAGTTTTCCCCGAGTGAAGAATCACACGGACACAATGAATCCAAAGCATCTTCTACAAGGAGCTGGTTTACACGGTCATCCAGAATCATCTCAACGTCACATGTTGCTGGTACCTAGTGATTTAATCATTTCACTGTGAGATATTGGTGGGATTTGTAGTTCTTAAACCCAGAAGTCAGGAACAAGGTATCAGCAAAAAAGCAAGAGTCCAAAATAAGCTTAAAGTTGAGATCTTTCTGGATAAAACTACAAATCCCACCAATATCTCAAGGTGAAACGATAATATCAAGTTGAATAGATATGAGGATGTCTGAGGCAAAAGTTCAGCAGCTCCATAATAAATAAAGTTGAGTTTTAAAGTGAATGAAATCAATTGAACAGATGATATAAACATAAACTCTGCGAATCATCTAATGGGGGAAATGGCTGAATAAATTGACAGCAAACTAAAACCGATGGATCACATTTTCATACGGCTCCGACATGTTCACTGAAAGAAGAAATAAAACATTCAAGACATTTTGAACAAATATTATCTCACCAGGCGCTGCAGCAGTCACTCCTCTGACCTCCTGTCCTAAACAGCGCTTTGTGTTCGTAATCCTGGAAGATGATTTGTCCACATTGACATAATCCACCATGATCTCAGACGACTCTTTAGAGATGAACCTCACCATGTTCATTTCCAGACTGCACACTGCTGATGGAGAAAGTTTTTAAAGAGGAAGTGGGTCACACATTAGTCATATGCCAAGCATTTGCATTTCAGATCTTCCTCATTTTCTTTCACTTGATAAACAAAGATTCTGGAATTGCTATAAGGTTAAAGTTTCTGAATTTCCTCTTTTGGGTATCAGAATGAATGAATGAACCTTAGCTCTGCTTCACCTTCTTCTCTTTCTAAGATCTCTCTACAGGATGTTTCTCTGTATTTCTCCATTTTCTCTTGTGTTTTCTTCGCCATTCTTTTTCATTTTCAAGTTCTCACCAGGAATAGTTGCATTCTGGCCGTGGGGGCCGTTAGGGGCCATGTGGTAGGGTAGATGGTATCAGCTTTGTCTCTACCTGGAGCTTGAATGTACAGAGCCTGACTCTGTTGCAGGTGGCGATGCTGTTTGGGCTGTGATGGCCGTGTGGTTAAGAAGGTAAGATATAGAAGCTCTGTGTGAGGGTGTGGTGGGCTGTGGGAGCCGATATGGACGGGGGTGACTCTGAGACGCTTGGGCTTCCCGAGGTGTTGTTGGACTAATAGGGTAAAACACCGTTTAAGGGAGTTTCCCACATGACGACCCCGCTGATGTCCTGGATCTTGCTGCCCATCAGTCTACACGGTTGGGAGGGGCCATGTGGTAGATGTGGTAGGGTAGGGCGTATCAGCGTTGTCACTACCTGGAGCTCGCATGTAAGGAGCCTGACTCTCTGCAAGGTGGCGATGCTGTTTGGGTTGCGGTGGTGACTAATGGTGTATAGGGTAGGTTATGTGACATATCAGTAGGATTTTGGGTTATGACTGGAGCTAGGGAGGTCTTCACTGAACCCTTATCCTTTCATCAGGACACAAGGGGCCCTTTTGTGCCCCCGCCTGTTGATGAGGAGGGTCTTTTTCTTTGCTGACCTTGTCCTATACATGTCGTGTTTTCTGTCATTACAGTCTGACATGTCAATCAACATGAAGAATGCAAAGTGTAGAGATAAAGGTTGTTTCTTCAACATGCAGTGATTTGTTGTCTGACACATACCCCACTGCAGCATGTACAGACCATAAAACAAACAGTTCTGACCATTGAAAGTGTTTTTCAAGGTTTCTTAGTTGGTACCAATATAAACCCCTCCAACTCACCTATAAATCTCTCCATGCTCTAGCCCCATCGTACGTCACCAACCACCTCCACCCCTACACCCTGTACCGACAGCTGTGGTCCTCAGCCTCAGGCCTGCTCTCCATCCCCCCACACCAAACTGCCAATGTGAATTCTCTCCATGGAGGTCTCAATGGTGACCTCTGGTGGACAGAGATGTCATAACCATTCAATGTCCTGCTGGATTGATCATTGCAGTCAGGTGTGACTGCAGCCACACACCGAACATAAACCTGTAGATCTCTTCAGATCTCCATCCACTACCTCTGCCATGTGTTCCTGAACATGTAAGACATCTTGTTGTGTTTATTTATCTACTGCTTCTTAAATCTGTTTGAGCTGACTATTAAGTTTATAATGATAGTAATTGTTTGTTGTTGGTGATTAGATTATGCTACTAATTTGAAATATATTTGTTGATACACAGAAACCATGGCTTTGGATGGATAAATAAATCCTTTGAACTGCAACCTGTCATCTCTTTAATTTGGGAGTCTTAGAAACCTGAAACCATAAATAAATGGTGCCCCGTGTGAGGCCGCACCATTTACCATGTGACGGTTATAAGATAAGATAATCCTTTATTTATCCCACAACGGGGAAATGTACGGTGTTACAGCAGTAAAGAGCAAAGACTGCAAACAAAAAGTGAACACAGTATACAATTTAAATAAAAAAAAGAAAAATTAAAAATGTAAAAAAAAAATAGATAGATACCACAATATAGATTAAAAAATTAGATTAAAAAAAAGTTTTGACAAATGTAGTCAGAATATTCACTGTAACACAGACATGCACACAGTGCACATAAAGTGTAACATGTTATTGCACAGTGGTTTGATAAACATAATATAACATTAATATAACATTATTATTGCACAAGGTCAGAGTGAATTGTCCGGTTGTGTGTGTGTGTGTTTTGTGATCTACTGGAGCAGGCTTGGTTAAACTGTCTGACTGCAGGAGGAAGGAAGGACCTGCGGTATCTCTCCATCTGACACCGCGGGTGGCGAAGCCTGCCGCTGAAGAAGCTGCCCAGAGCTGTTACAGCTCCATGCAGGGGGTGGGAAACATTCTCCATCAGGGATGATAGCTTTGCCATCATCCTTCTGTCTCCCACCACCTCAACAGGGTCCAGCCCAAGACAGAGCTGGCCTTCTTCACCAGTTTGTTTAGCGGGCAAGACTTACTTTAATTTTTGTTTTGTTTTTCACAAACCGTTACACCACGCCCACCTGTCAATCAGGTCAGCTACATGACTTATTGTGAATAACTCTTATCCTTCATCAAATCGAAACGGATGAGTCATCAAAACATTTACCCCCGTACAGTGTTTTCCGGTTGAGACATGAGCTAATCCGACCTATTTGGTTTATTGAACCAGGCTGTAAACATGTTTATTTCTGCTTTTTTTGATGGGTGTGTATGTGACTTTCTGTGCTTCTGCAGCCAGCCTCTAATCACGATTTAAGATGAAGGCCTTCATTTTAGACCTTGATTAATCGCGATTAACTTGTTAATGCTGACAGATCTCCTTAAGGCAGGGCAAGACCGAGTCAAAACCAAGACCAAGGAAGGGCGAGACCGAGACCGAGACCGAGACCATAAATATCACTGTAAAATCATCATCTTGTGTGCAGGGGGCGTGTCCCTCACTTAGACCGTAACACTGGGAAGGTTGCGTCCATAACCGGGGGATAAAAATCAAGCTTCAAATAAATAAAAGTTATATGTTCTTTGAGAAAGAGGCGTTTTCTATCTAATCATAGTAACGATGTGGAAAAATAGTCAAAATCCAGAGTCTGCCCAGTCTGATACCGAGACAAGACCAGGTAAAATCAATCAATCAATCAATCAATCAATCAATCAATTTTTATTTGTATAGCATCAACTCATAACAAGTGTTATCTCGAGACACTTTACAAAAAGCAGGTAAAAGACCTTACTCATAGTTATGTTACAAAAAGCAGGTAAAAGACCTTACTCATTGTTATGTTACAAAGACCTGGCCTATCCATCATGAGCACACAGTTCAGGCAAGCCGTCCAATCCGTTGGAAGGGGGGGGGTTGTTCTGGCCGGCTGTCAACCAATGAGCTCGAGGAGCCTAAGAGAGCTCAAGAGCTCCCAGGAAAGTAGGTGGTTAGTGACTGAGATTTACAGATAGATACATGCAGTAATATGATGTACTGTATATACACAGCGAGAGAGAGAGCAAGAGAACCAGCCCTAACTATAAGATTTATCAAAAAGGAAAGTCTGTTCTTAAAAATACAGACTGTCTCTGCCTCCTGGACCCCGGCTGGAAGGCGATTCCAGAGGAGAGGAGCCTGATAACTGGAGGCTTTACCTCCTATAGTACATTTAGAGACTGTAGGTACCACTAGTAGGCCTGCATTCTGAGACCGTAATGTTCTCGAGGGGCAGTACGGCACTAGCAGCTCCTTAAGATAAGATGGTGCCTGGCCATTTAGAGCTTTGTAAGTGAGAAGAAGGATCTTGAATTCTATTCTAGACTGTATAGGGAGCCAGTGCAGAGAAGCCAACACAGGAGTAATGTGGTCCCTTTTCCTAGTTCTAGTCAGTACATGAGCTGCAGCGTTCTGGACTAGTTGAAGAGTCTTTAGAGACCCACCATAGCACCCTGACAAAAGACAATTACAATAATCCAATCTGGAGGTAACAAATGCATGAACTAGTTTTTCTGCATCATTTTGCGACAGGATATTCCGGATCTTAGATATATTATGAAGGTGAAAATAGGCTGTTCTTGAAATTTGCCTGATGTGAGAGCCAAAGGACATATCTTGATCAAATACAACTCCTAGATTCCTAACAGTAGTGCTAGATGCCAGGCTGATGTCATTAAGGACAGACACATCATTAGAAAAAGTCTCTGAGGTTTTTAGGGCCTAGCACAATAACTTCAGTCATGTCTGAGTTAAGTAGCAAAAAATGTCTGGTCATCCAGGTCCTAACGTCCTTAAGGCATGTTTCTAGCTTACATAACTGACTGGTGCCATCAGGCTTCATTGATACATAAAGCTGAGTATCATCTGCATAACAATGAAACTGTATGGAGTGTTTCCTCATAATATTTCCCAGAGGAAGCATATATAATGTAAAGAGAATTGGTCCAAACACTGATCCTTGTGGCACTCCATGGATAACTTTGGTGTGCACAGAGGACTTATCATTAACATGTACAAACTGAGATCGGTCTGATAAGTCGGATTCAAACCAACTTAAAGCAGTCCCTGTAATTCCAAGTAAATGTTCTAGTCTGTATAATAGGATCTGATGGTCAATGGTGTCAAAAGCAGCACTAAGATCTAACAAGACGAGCACAGAGAGAAGTCCCCTGTCTGAAGCTAGAAGTAGATCGTTTGTAACTTTAACTAGTGCAGTCTCAGTGCTATGGTGGACTCTAAATCCTGACTGAAACTCCTCAAATAAACTGTTGTCATGGAGAAAGTCACACAGCTGATTAGCGACCACCTTCTCCAGGATCTTTGAGATAAAAGGAAGGTTGGATATAGGCCTATAGTTAGCTAGAGTTCCTGAATCTAGTGTATGTTTTTTGAGGGTTAGGTTTGATTACCGGTACTTTAAATGACTGTGGTACATAGCCTGCCAGTAAAGACAAATTGATCATATCTAATATAGAGTTGCTAACTAAGGGAAAGACTTCCTTGAACAGCTTGGTTGGGATTGGGTCTAAAAGACAGGTTGACGGTTTCGACACAGAAATAATTGAATTTAGCTCTGAAAGGTCGATTGGAGAAAAACAGTCTAGACTAATATCAGGTCCTGGAACTGTCTCTGCCGTATCAGACGTATCTGCACCAGGTAAGGGCAGGAGGTTACTAATTTTGTCTCTGATGTCTAGAATTTTGTTGTTGAAAAAGCTCAGGAAATCATTACTGCTGAGGGCTAAAGGAATACAAGGCTCAAAGGAGCTATGACTCTCTGTCAGCCTGGCTCCAGTGCTGAAAAGGTATCTAGGATTGCTTTTGTTTTCCTCGATTAGAGAGGAGTAGTAGGCAGCTCGAGCGTAATGTAGAGCCTTCATATATTTTCTATGACTATCCTGCCAGAATAAACGAGATTCTACCGTTTTGGTTGAGCGCCATATTCTTTCAAAATTTCGCAACGATTGTTTTAGAGTACAGGTTTCTGAGTTGAACCATGGTGCTATTCTCTGCCGTTTGATTAGGGGAGCAATCGAATCAAGAGTAACTCTCAGGGAATCCACTGCACTATCAACAAACTGATCTATGTAGCTGAGAGGGACTAAAGCTATCATAAGAGTTTCCAACTGGGTTGAAACACGGTACTGAATCAAAAGCAGCTGAAATAGCTTCCTTAAATCTAGCTACAGCACTATCAGATAAACTTCTAGAGAGCACATTTTTATTAAGCAGAGATAATTCTGGTAGGACAAAGTCAAAAGTAATAAAGGAAATGGTCTGATAGAGGAGGATTTTCTCGGGAAACTGTAAGGTTTTGGATTTCAATGCCATAAGCTAAAACAAGATCCAGGGTGTGGTTGAAACGATGAGTAGGTTCGTTTACACCCTGGGTGAAACCAGTAGAGTCTAATAATGACATGAAAGCTGTGCTAAGGCTATCATTATCAACATCCACATGGATATTTAAGTGACCTACAACAACTATTTTATCAGTGCTAAGGACTAAATCTGATGAAAATTCTGCAAATTCATATAGAAACTCAAAATATGGGCCAGGAGGGCAGTAAACTACAACAACTAGAACTGGCTGAAAGAATCTTGAGACTGGATGTGAAAGACTAAGAACAAGGCTTTCAAAAGAAGAAAAATTCAGCTTTGATTGAGGGTTAACTAGAAGACTAGAATTAAAAATAACTGCTATTCCACCACCTCGTCCGGTGTCTCGAGGTATATGAGTACTAAAATGACTGGGAGGAGTGGATTCATTTAAACTAACATATTCATCTCGACACAGCCAGGTTTCAGTTAAACAAAGTAAATCAATATGCTGATCTGATATAATTCACTATAAGAGATTTGGATGCTAAGGACCTAATGTTCAAAAGTCTGCAGTGAATTTTCAGATTTCTTTGCAAAATCGTATTCGTAGTTTTGATTCTAATGAGATTTTGACGATTTACGCCGTATGGATGACTTACAAAAACGGGTCTGTGCCGGGGGACAGACACAGTACCTATAGTATAACTACAGTTCGATTCAGAATTACAGCTATAGTGACTGGGAGACAGATCTAAGTGTAAGACTGCAGCTCTGCCTCCTGGTCTGAACTCTGTGTTGTTGTCAAGGTTTTGGACTAATAACCTCTGCTATGTTTCTAGATAATAGAGCTGCACCGTCCAAAGTGGGATGGATGCCGTTTCTAGCTAGCAGACCAGGTTTTCCCCAAAAAGACTGCCAGTTATCTATGAAGCCCACATCGTGTGCTGGACACCACCTCAACAGCCAGTGGTTGAGTGATGACATGCGGCTATACATGTCATCACTGGTCTGATTTGGGAGGGGTCCAGAGAACACTACGGAGTCCGACATCGTCTTAGCAAAAGTACACACCGACTCCACATTAACCTTAGTGACTTCCGATTGGCGTAGTCGGGAGTCATTAGTGCAGACATGAATTACGATTGTACCAAATCTACCTTTAGTCTTTGTCAGCAACTTTAAATGAGATGCGATGTCGCCCGCTCTGGCCCCGGGGATACAACTAACTATGCCCGCTGACTTCGCTAGCTTCATGTTTCAGACGATGGAGTCTCCAATAATCAGAGTTTTATTCTCTGTGTGTCGCTGAGTGGGGAAAATTAGTTTGAAAAGTGAAGTGGTTGGTGGGGAACCGTGTGCTTCGATTTTCGACTATGCTTCCCTCGGACAGTAACCCAGCCACCGCCTCCCGGCTGCTCGGGAGCTACCGGGGGGGAAGCCAAGCTATGTCGGCCCACACCGGCTACAGGTGGCTGGCTAACTACTGCTGCATACGATGACTCTGACTCAATGGTGCGGAGCCGTCTCTCTAACTCAGACACCCTCGCCTCCAAAGCTAAAAATAAACTACATTTCTCATATCATTATCACTAAAGGAGGATGAGGAGTAACTTAACATCTGACACGTAGAGCAGGAGAGAGCAGGAGAGGGAGAGACAGATAAAGAAGCCATTGTAAAGCTAACTGCTAAGCTAAGCTAAGAGTAGGTAGCTAAAATAAACAAAATTGTGAAGCAGGTTTGTCGCTAGAGAGAATGAGTGCTTTTCGATTACTTCTGTTTGTCTGAACGTACAGTGTGTTGGAAACAACAGTCGTAAGAAACTAGACAAAATTAACAATTAAGCTTTTAGCTCTAACGATCAGCACTGAGCAAGACAGAACAGTGGAGAACAGGAAGTGATGCAATACGCTCACCCGTCGTACATAGCACGGAGCAGCTCTACGATGATGATCACTCTAGTGGACACTGGAGGAACTGCAGCTGTAAAGTTGGACATTTTAACATGGGGCTCTGTGGGGACTGACTCACTGCAGGAGACAGACTCTAGTGGACACTGGAGGAACTGCAGCTGTAAAGTTAGACATTTTAACATGGGGCTCTATGAGGACTGACTCACTGCAGGAGACAGACTCTAGTGGACACTGGAGGAACTGCAGCTGTGAAGTTGGACATTTTAACATGGGGCTCTATGAGGACTGACTCACTGCAGGAGACAGACTCTAGTGGACACTGGAGGAACTGCAGCTGTGAAGTTGGACATTTTAACATGGAGCTCTATGGGGACTGACTCACTGTAGGAGACAGACTCTAGTGGACACTGGAGGAACTGCAGCTGTAAAGTTGTACATTTTAACATGGGGCTCTATGGGGACTGACTCACTGCAGGAGACAGACTCTAGTGGACACTGGAGGAACTGCAACTTCTTTCACCACAGGCTCTGAGGCAACAAACTTTGTAAATAATCACATTTTAAATAGTGTAAAAAAAAGAGATTTATTTAAATATAATAGCTACAAACACAGTTCAGTGACAAGAAAAAGGTCAAGAGAACATGAAGAGAAACAAAGAAAGACGAGAACGATTCTTTGTCTTGTAGAAACATTCGTGCAAAGATTCTGAAAAAAAGGTGGTGATTAAAAACGAGGTTGTTGTGGCGGTCACAGAGCCGTCGTGTCTCCGTAGTCTCTGTTCCAGCGGACATAAAGCTCCAACGTCTTTATGCCGACGCTGCTCTTTATCTTCTTCAGAGAGTCGACAAAGTCTCTGAAACAGATGTTCCTGACCTGAGGAGGAAACAGAAAATAATCACTAATTGGACCCAGTACCAGGTCCCAGTCTGTTGACCTGTTAGCTAGGATCAGTACCAGGTCCCAGTCTGTTGACCTGTTAGCTAGGATCAGCACCAGGTCTCGGTCTGTTGACCTGTTAGCTAGGATCAGTACCAGGTCCCGGTCTGTTGACCTGTTAGCTAGGATCAGCACCAGGTCTCGGTCTGTTGACCTGTTAGCTAGGATCAGCACCAGGTCCCGGTCTGAAGACCTGTTAGCTAGGATCAGTACCAGGTCCCGGTCTGATGACCTGTTAGCTAGGATCAGTACCAGGTCCCGGTCTGAAGACCTGTTAGCTAGGATCAGTACCAGGTCCCGGTCTGATGACCTGTTAGCTAGGATCAGTACCAGGTCCCGGTCTGATGACCTGTTAGCTAGGATCAGTACCAGGTCCCGGTCTGAAGACCTGTTAGCTAGGATCAGTACCAGGTCCCGGTCTGATGACCTGTTAGCTAGGATCAGTACCAGGTCTCAGCATGAAGACCTGTTAGCTAGGATCAGTACCAGGTCTCAGCATGAGGACCTGTTAGTTAGGATCAGTACCAGGTCTCAGCATGAAGACCTGTTAGCTAGGATCAGTACCAGGTCTCAGCATGAAGACCTGTTAGTTAGGATCAGTACCAGGTCTCAGCATGAAGACCTGTTAGTTAGGATCAGTACCAGGTCTCAGCATGAAGACCTGTTAGTTAGGATCAGTACCAGGTCTCAGCATGAAGACCTGTTAGTTAGGATCAGTACCAGGTCTCAGCATGAAGACCTGTTAGTTAGGATCAGTACCAGGTCTCAGCATGAAGACCTGTTAGTTAGGATCAGTACCAGGTCTCAGTAATTGTTGAGTGTACTCACCTCGCTGGCCTTCATGTTCCTCACCTGCTCTGGACGTAGCTCTGCACAAACACACACACACATTACACTTCATCCTTTCAAAATAAAGTGCATCAATAATGAGCTGACAGAGATACTGTCTCCTCTGAAAATGTAACAAAATAAAAGTCATTTCCTACATGCAGAGGAACCACAGCTGTGCCATGTGTGTTGACTGTATCTCACCTCTGATTGGTCCCAGAGAGGCGTCTTTAGCCAATGAGGTGAGGTCACTGCCGGAGTATCCCTCCGTCATTCTAAACCAATCAGAAACAGAGAAACAGAGTGTGACATCACCCCCTGCTGGAGGTAAAGAGCAGTATGACGCCTTCAACATGAAGCTATCTCACACACTGAATGTTGGGGTACGGTGGCCCTGAAGGTCAACTGCAAAATGCAAAAACGCTTAAAGAGGACATATCACCCCCCTCCTCCACCTTTTCAAACAGTCCTCCTCCACCTTTTCAAACAGTCCTCCTCCTCCACCTTTTCAAACACCCCCCTCCTCCACCTTTTCAAACAGTCCTCCTCCACCTTTTCAAACAACCCCCCTCCTCCACCTTTTCAAACAGTCCCCTCCTCCACCTTTTCAAACAGTCTCCTCCTCCACCTTTTCAAACAGTCCTCCTCCACCTTTTTAAACAGTCCTCCTCCACCTTTTCAAACAACCCCCCTCCTCCACCTTTTCAAACAGTCTCCTCCTCCACCTTTTCAAACAGTCCTCCTCCACCTTTTTAAACACCCCCTTCCTCCACCTTTTCAAACAGTCTCCTCCTCCACCTTTTCAAACAGTCCCCTCCTCCACCTTTTCAAACAGTCCTCCTCCACCTTTTCAAACAACCCCCCTCCTCCACCTTTTCAAACAGTCTCCTCCTCCACCTTTTCAAACAGTCCTCCTCCACCTTTTTAAACACCCCCTTCCTCCACCTTTTCAAACAGTCTCCTCCTCCACCTTTTCAAACAGTCCCCTCCTCCACCTTTTCAAACAGTCTCCTCCTCCACCTTTTTAAACACCCCCTTCCTCCACCTTTTCAAACACCCCCCTCCTCCACCTTTTTAAACACCCCCCTCCTCCTCCTTTTCAAACACCCCTCTCCTCCACCTTTTCAAACAGTCCTCCTCCATCTTTTCAAACAGTCCTCCTCCACCTTTTCAAACAGTCCTCCTCCATCTTTTCAAACAGTCCTCCTCCACCTTTTCAAACAGTCCTCCTCCACCTTTTCAAACAGTCCTCCTCCACCTTTTCAAACAGTCCTCCTCCTCCACCTTTTCAAACAGTCCTCCTCCACCTTTTCAAACAGTCCTCCTCCACCTTTCCAAACAGTCCACCTCCACCTTTTCAAACAGTCCCCTCCTCCACCTTTTCAAACAGTCCTCCTCCACCTTATCAAACAGTCCCCTCCTCCACCTTTTCAAACAGCCCCCCTCCACCTTTTCAAACAGTCCCCTCCTCCATCTTTTCAAACAGTCCCCTGTGGTCTAAATGAAACATCTGTGCTGTGCTTTGGTCAAAATATAACATGAATCAAGCACCAGAGGAGGTTTGTGACCCTGTATAAACCAGCTCTCTCAGAACGCTCCGTTTTGGTGTGTGTGTCTCTTTAAATTCAATGACCCCTCCCTCCCTGAGTTTTCCCCGTAGACATCACTCCTCTGTAGAGAGAATAAAAATGGCCGACCTGCTCAAAAGTTTTGTTCTAGGCTGGGGGTGGAGTCCATGGGTGGAGATACCAGGGGAGGGGAGGGGATTTTTTTTTTACCAGAATCCCACTGTGACATCACAAGGAGAGTACATTAGAAACAGAGCATTTTTCTCTGTGTTGTAAGACTTATGCAGACCACAGACAAAGGACTGGATGGGTTTATTTCACATGTTGTGGGTCAGTAGACTCTCAGGTTACACACATATATGTTCACACTGTAGAAGTGGATTCTTCATAATATGTCTCCTTTAATGAAACCATGTTTGTGTAATGCAAAAATATCTCGTAAAACACAAAAACATTCAATGAAACACAAAAAAAGAAATAAAGTCTCTGTTAGTTAAATGAATGTAAATAAAGGTTTAATGAGTGCGTGCTGACCTGGCGAGCTGGCTCAGCTCTCTGTGCGTCAGAGGGTTTCCGTGTTTCTCCAGAAGATTCTTCAGCAGCGTGAGGCGAGTCTGAAACAGAGTCACAAGTACTGACCTGTTTGATGTGTTTATATTAACCCTGTCAGCGTTAACGAGTTAATCACATTAATCTCATGTTTGTCCCTTCAGGCTCTCCGTAGATACTCGTCCTCAGTGTCTCCCTGTAGTCTCACTGTGTGTCAGTGTGTGATGTCATGACATCACACACTGACCTCATGACATCACACACTGACCTTATGACATCACACAGTGGCCTTATGACATCACACATTGACCTTATGACATCACACATTGACCTGATGACATCACACACTGGCCTTATGACATCACACATTGACCTTATGACATCACACATTGACCTCATGACATCACACATTGACCTTATGAAATCACACACTGACCTTATGACATCACACACTGACCTTATGACATCACACAGTGGCCTTATGACATCACACATTGACCTTATGACATCACACACTGACTTCATGACATCACACATTGACCTTTGTTACCGTTCCTTTGAGCTGCTTGACCTCACTTTGGGATCCCTAACCACTTCCTGTTTCTGAGCTTAACTTCCTGTCCTAACCTTCACTCTACAGGAAGGTCCTTACTTTATTTCAAAATAAAAGCCTGTAGAAAGCTCACCTCTATGGCTGGCAGAGCGACGTACACACGTTTAGTGAAACGCCTGCAGAAACACAACGACACAAACAAAGAAGAGACACTGCAGGATTATTTGGATAATCAGGCCACGCCCCCTGATCGGTAGGGGGGAGGAGCGTCAGAGATCTGACCTGAGAACGGCCTCGTCGAGTTCCTGAGGTCTGTTTGTGGCTCCCATCACTAAAACACGATCATCACTTCCTGTTTGGACCTGAAACCACAGTTTGTTTATCAGCATTTGTTTGTTTGTTTATCAGCATTTGTTTGTTTGTTTATCAGCATTTGTTTGTTTGTTTATCAGCATTTGTTTGTTTGTTTGTTTATCAGCGTTTCTTTGTTTGTTTATCAGCATTTGTTTTTGTTTGTTTGTTTGTTTGTTTGTTTGTTTATCAGCATTTGTTTGTTTGTTTATCAGCATTTGTTTGTTTATCAGCGTTTCTTTGTTTGTTTATCAGCATTTGTTTGTTTGTTTATCAGCATTTGTTTGTTTATCAGCGTGTCTTTGTTTATCAGCGTTTGTTTGTTTGTTTATCAGCATTTGTTTGTTTGTTTATCAGCATTTGTTTGTTTATCAGCGTTTCTTTGTTTGTTTATCAGCATTTGTTTGTTTGTTTATCAGCGTGTCTTTGTTTGTTTATCAGCGTTTCAAAGTTTTACTCACGCCGTCAAACTGGACGAGGAATTCTGTCTTGAGACGTCGGCTGGCGTCGTGTTCGCCCTCCCTCCGCTCACACAGCAGACTGTCCACCTCATCTACACACACACACACACACACACACACACACACACACACACACACACACACACACACACACACACACACACACACACACACACACACACACACACACACACACACACACACACACACACACACACACACACACACACACACACACACACACACACACGTTGGTTAGCTTTGTTATGTCGACCTGACCTCCCCCCCTTCATGTGCGACCCCTCTGCAGGACTCAGCGTCCTCCAGGAGGGCCCCGCCCCACAGGTTGACCCCCTGATGCATAGTGAGTTACCGATGAAGATGATGGCGGGCTGCAGCTCTCTGGCCACAGAGAACAGAGCTCTGACCAGCTTCTCTCCTTCACCCACCTACACACACACACACACACACACACACACACACACACACACACGGGTCAGCTGATCAGTGTTAGTCTGACGGAGCAGCTGATTGGTCGATTGATTTCTTACATATTTGGAGGTCAGGCTGGCGGCGCTGATGTTGAAGAAGGTGGCGTTGGACTCAGACGCCACGGCCTTAGCCTGCAGAGAAAAACATCGTCTGAAACAAAAAACTGAACCTTCAAAACACAACTTAAAAACAAACTCCTCCTCCTCTTCCTCCTCTTCTTCCTCCTCCTCCTCCTCTTCCTCCTCCTCCTCCTCCTCTTCCTCCTCTTCCTCTTCCTCCTCCTGTTCCTCCTCCTCTTCCTCCTCCTCCTGTTCCTCCTCCTCCTCCTCTTCCTCCTCTTCCTCCTCCTCCTCCTCCTCTTCCTCTTCCTCTCCTCTCCCTCCTCCTCTTCCTCCTCCTCTTCCTCTTCTTCCTCCTCTCCCTCCTCCTCTTCCTCCTCTTCCTCCTCCTCCTCTTCCTCCTCCTCCTCTTCCTCTTCTTCCTCCTCTCCCTCCTCCTCTTCCTCCTCCTCCTCCTCTTCCTCTTCTTCCTCCTCTCCCTCCTCCTCTTCCTCCTCCTCCTCTTCCTCTTCTTCCTCCTCTCCCTCCTCCTCTT
>NW_027077271.1:10000-26894 GCF_963930695.1 Labrus bergylta | reverse complement strand
TCTCTCTGTCTCGCTCTCTCTCTCTGTCCTCTCTCTTCTCTGTCTCTTCTCTCGTCTCTCTCCTCCTCTCTCTCTGTCTCTCTGTCTCTCTCTCTCTCTCTGTCTCTCTCTCTCTCTCTCTGTCCTCTCTCTGTCTCTCTCTCCTCTCTCTCTCTGTCTCTCTCTCTCTCTGTCTCTCTCTGTCTCTCTCTCTCTGTCTCTCTCTCTCTCTCTCTGGTGTCTCCTCTCTGTCTCTCTCTCTCTCTCTCTCTCTCGTCTCTCTCTCTCTCTCTCTGTCTCTCTCTCTCTGTCTCTCCTCTCTCTCTCTCTGTGTCCTCTCCTCTCTCTCTCTCTCTCTCTCTCTCTCTCCTCTCTCTGTATGTAGTTCTTTGTTGGTTCTCCGTAAACGAGTCGGAGTGAGACCTCTTTGTCAGTTTTCTCATCTGTGCCGTTCTGCTCCTCTCCGTCTCCTCCGCTAGCTTAGCCTGCTAGCTAGCACACAGGTAAACATGGCTATGTCGCCAGGCTTTGTCAGAGGAGGAGTTTCATCGGATGCAGGTAAGAAAACCAAACACCTTTTGGCTTTAATTTCGGGTCGGTTTGCTCGCGCGCAGGTTCGGCTACATATTGCTAACCGTTAAGCATTAGCCGCTGGGGCACGGTTAGCCTGACAGAAAGCTCAGGCGGGTTTTTAAAGATGTAATAACTTCATGTTATGAGCTCATTTACTGCGCTGAATCATAATAAACCGGTACAAAACACATTTCTGCTGATTGACAGACCAGTGTGTGAAGCTAGCCCGGTGTTGCTAACTTAGCTTAGCCTCCTCTGATGTGTTTCTATCTGTCAGTTAGCATGTTAGCATGTTAGCATCCTCGGGACCCGGATGAGAGTCATGGGGTTTGAGGGCTAACACACTAAAGGTGTTATTGTTCGTTTTCACATCGTGCCTGCTTTTGTTAAAGCATGGACGTCATGATAACACGTGCACAGGTAGATGGACAAAGTCAGGTGTGTTTAAATAAACATGAATCACCTGTTAGCATGATGCTAGCTGCAGAGGGTGTTTACATAGAGAGGGTTAAGGTGACACAGCTGTGATGATGCAGCAACACAGGTAAAAGTAGGTAAATACAAACAAACAAACAAACAAACAAACAAACACAGACAGAAAGCTGTGTAGCTGCAGGAAGAGATGTTTCACTATCTGAACCACTTCTCTTGCCCGCTTCCATCACTGCAACACCTGTTGACCTGATAACTGCTCTCATATCTGACAAACCGAGGGGCGTCCAAAACGGCCGTGTGGGGGCGTGTCTTAAAAGCGCCTACCTTCTCTGGGTCCAAACAAATCCAGAGCATTCAGGAGCAGAATCTAAAGTTAGAAGGAGGACATACTGGCTGCTGCATTGTTGTCAGAGAAGCCAGCACTTCAACATAGCATGTTTCCTTAATGATCAGATAGTAAGATACCTTTATCATCTCACTCTCTACACAGCTCACTGATTGGACCTTTAATGATCAGAGAGTAAGATACCTTTATCATCTCACTCTCTACATATCTCACTGATTGGTCCTTTAATGATCAGAGAGTGAGATACCTTTATCATCTCACTCTCTACACAGCTCACTGATTGGTCCTTTAATGATCAGAGAGTAAGATACCTTTATCATCTCACTCTCTACACAGCTCACTGATTTGGACCTTTAATGATCAGAGAGTAAGATACCTTTATCATCTCACTCTCTACACAGCTCACTGATTGGTCCTTTAATGATCAGAGAGTAAGATACCTTTATCATCTCACTCTCTACACAGCTCACTGATTGGTCCTTTAATGATCAGAGAGTAAGATACCTTTATCATCTCACTCTCTACACAGCTCACTGATTGGATCTTTAAACGTGAATTCATAAATCTAGTAATGACACAAACACTGGTTTGAAGAAGTTTTGTGTGTGTGTGTGTGTGTGTGTGTGTGTGTGTGTGTGTGTGTGTGTGTGTGTGTGTGTGTGTGTGTGTGTGTGTGTGTGTGTGTGTGTGTGTGTGTGTGTGTGTGTGTGTGTGTGTGTGTGTGTGTGTGTGTGTGTGTGTGTGTGTAGGCTCAGCTGCTGGAGCTGCGGACTCAGAACTACCAGCTGTCTGATGATCTCAGGAAGAACACGACAGGTAACAGTCACCTGTGTGCTTTCTATGTTTACTGATGATGATGTTTGAGGCGTGGGCTGATTCCAGGTGTAATCAGCTCACTATCAGGTGATATGAGGTATCAGCTCCAAGCTCTTATTCTTACTCTGCTGAGTAAGCTGTTATCCTGCACAGGTGATGTGGAGCTGCCCATACTTACAAAAAGGTGGTGACCTCTAGTTGAGACTTTGGTGCTTTTACGATACCTCATGTGTTTGAGACCCCGAGCAGGAATAACAGTATATATAATAGATGGATGACCTGAGTCGGTGGTGACATGATAACTCTTCCTCAGTAGTGTACGTTCAGAAACAGTTTCTGTAACTTCTTCTGAAACAGGATCTAGTGAGTCACCTCGAGTCTTTGCAGTACTTTTCTGTGTGTTGAAACTTTGCTGTAAACACTGAACCAATCGTTTGTAAAAACACAGATTTGACCAACTTCCTCCTTCAGCAGTGACATGACCGTTAATGCTATTTATAGAAACACAAAGAGATCATTATTGTCTTACAACAATCTTAATAAACAGATAAATACAGCTGCTGTAAAAATCAACACTAACGTACTCACGTTAGAGCTGAGAAGTTAAGGAGATAGAAAAAAAGAAAAAGTTCTTACAAGTTTGTACAGGTTGCACTATTTCAAGTATAGTTTTACTTTTATAAAAGGAGGCAGATCAGAGAAACAGAGAGGGAGAGAGTCTGGTTTAAATTCTGTTTTTGTGCGTTTCAGAGCTGAACGCCATCCGTCAGAAGAATGTAGTTCTGGAGAGAGATTTCATCAAAGCACAGAAGGTAAAGAATATTTATTATAAAAAAATATTTATTCACTGTTGTTATTTAAAACTACTCAACAAGAGTCAATGCTAAAAATGATTTATTTTCTATAAACAAACGTTTAGATTTTGTAACTTGTAACTTTTTTCTGTCAGAGTGATGAAGAAGCTCCTTTTGTTCTGTTTATGTTTATTTCCACATTTTGTTGTCTCTGCAGGCTTTGAATAAAAGCAAGAAAGCTCAGGTGAGTGTTCTGTTTGATTACTGAAGGTTTACACAAATCATCAGCTCCCTCTAGTGGTCATCAGCTGTACTACACACATAATGTACATCTGCAGATTAGCCTTTGAGCTAAACATTTCTTATGTGTTTTCATTCTATTCAACCTGTTAGTCCAGTGAAAGTTATCTTTGCTGAATATGGATTTTGAATTTAAAGTAACTTAACTGCTTTTTTTTTTTATTTTAGCTCTCGTCATCTTTGTTGAAGAAGTTTAACTATCAAATATGAGCTGTAAATGTGTAACATACGGTGGCTGAAAAGTTCAAAACACAATTATGAAACACTTTTATGAGAGCGGAGACACATCAGAATACCAAAAGTGACCCAGAAGTGAGCGGTCAGTTAGTTTGTTTTGGTGTAAAGACTGTGCAGATGTGTTCTAATGAGTTTATGGTGACTGAATGAAGTAGTTGTAGTTCGGTGGTTTGTAGTTATGTTTTATAAAATGTAAAAATGTTTTCCAAAATGTAAATTTGTCTCATGCTTTGTAAATTTGTTTTGCACTTCCCAGCCACCATAGTAACCCCACATGTGTTGTTGTTGTTGTTGTTTACTGTCTGATGCAGGAGGTGGAGGCGTTGCTGAGTGAGAACGAGATGCTTCAGGGGAAACTTCACAGTCAGGAGGAAGACTTCAGACTGCAGAACAGCACGCTGATGACTGAACTCTCCAAGGTAAAACTCATAATCTGGTCGGTTTATTTTCTATTCAAAATAAAAACAGGTCGATGATTTGTGGCTTTGTGTGCGTTTTGATTTGTGTCTTAGTCACAAGTTCTCGTGTTTGTAGCTCTCAGTTCAGAGTAATATGGTTTATGTAGCGGATGCATTAACCGCTCCGACCATCCATTTTCCAGCTGTGTACGCAGATCGAGCAGCTAGAGCAGGAGAACCAGGGTCTGAAGGAAGGAGGAGGAGCCGCTGCATCTAGCCCCGCCCCCAACTCCACCTCCAGCCCCGTGGATGGAGAGCTGCTCCGCCTGCAGGCTGAAAACTCCACCCTGCAGAAGAAGATGAAAGGTATGCAGTTATTCTCTTAAAAGGAAATGTGTTCAAGAAAAAAACAACAACAAAGGACCCAAGGTAGAGCCCTGAGGAACACCACAAGTTCACAACAGTCCTACAGGTGAAGCGTTTTTTTGGTATGTGTCAAAAATAAATCATAAATGCATCCTGTTCCTCCTGCAGCTCTCCAGGAGCACCACGACAAAGAGCTCCAGAGACAGGCGGCCGCACATGGCGCCAATACAGAGACGGACGGGTCGGCCGGCGCCAACGGAGTGTCTGATGTCACAGGGAGAGGGGAGGAGCCAGCAGCAGAGGGAACCAGTGACAGGACAGAACAGGTGATTGTTTCTTTTGAAAACCAAGTCTTAATTGATAAAAAAAATCTTAATTCAGGTGATTAAAAAAACTCCTGAAGAAAGCTTTAGGGGTGTGGCATCGGATGTTGTTTTTGGCCGAGAGGAGAATAGAATCAGGGCGTCAGGGTAAAACCGGCGCCCTGCATTGCACCTCGTCGCTCACCTGCAGTCAGGACACTCCGGCTGCAAACAAAAGAATCAAGCTGATTTTGCATGCTAGGACACAATGTAATGGATCTATGCTGCTACAGAAATGTATTTCCTTGGTCCATATCAGCCAACGACAGCAGACAAGTTATGCACTTCATCTTCTGTAAAAACATGTATTTGTATGTTAAGTTTGTCGTCTTCTGTCCCTGTCTGCAGACGTCGGCTCAGCTGGAGCGCACAGACAAACAGCTGCACAGTGAGTTTCTGTTTCTTATTATTTAACGGCCTGTCCCTTTAAGAGAGTCACTCCCCTCTTTGTATGTGACCTTTAAGAACCCTCCGGTCTGATCATGATAAATATACATTATATAGTACGTGATAACACTTCTGATAATGGACACAATCAGACAGGAAACACTTCCTGTATTGACCAGCGAAGGATTTAAACTTCACACAAACAGACTGAAGCGTCACCTCTCCGGCCTCAACATGCTTCGTTCTGACTTTAAACAAACACACTGTGTCTTATTGTTTAACTCTGTCAGATTGTGTCGAATATCAGATTATTTACGACATGTTCAACGTCTATAAAAGTCATTTCTCCAAGAGGGCTTTATATCGTTTTGATTGCTGTTTTGATGTTCGGGTCCTTGAATGCATCGTAAACAAACTCTGATGACTCCTTTTTGGGCCAAAGGTCACGTTAGATGATTGCTCTGCAGCAGGTTTAAATTCTGCAAACTTTCTTTATGTTCCTGCCTCTTAATGAAGCTTGTTAACATGACGTCTCAAATACTGGCTGCTGTTCATCATTCGGATTTAAAAAAAAAAAAAAAATGAATCCCCAACCTCCATTCGATCTTTCCAGTCAATTTGTTTTGATTACTCTGAGAATTGTTTCTGAATGGCGGCCTCTACTTGAGAGTGAGCGGTGAACCTGCAGCCTGGCTTTATGGAAGCGTAGAGCAGCTAGCTGGCTCAGGGCAGACACACACTACAAGCTGACCCCGTGGCCAGTGACTCTAAAGGTCAAAGGTTACAGTGATGAACTTTAACCTCCAGAGTTTTTATGGCACAGCTGCAAAGCCAAAGTTTTTATAGATGTTTTTCAAACTGTAAGTCAAACTTCACTTTATTCTTAACATATAACAAAACAGGAAATGATGCGCACAGCGGTAGCCTAGTAATGGAGGCTGTGGTCCTCCAGGCGGGCGGCCCGGGGGTCCAAGTCGACCTGTGGCTTCCTTCCTGCATGCCATTCCCCACTCTGTCTCTCTCTCTTCCAGAATGATTTTGTTCATGTGGAAAGACCCAAAAATCAGAGAGAGAGAGTGGGGAATGGCATGCAGGAAGGAAGCCACAGGTCGGCTTGGACCCCCGGGTCGCCTGCCTGGAGGACTTCAGCCTAGGCTACCTGCAACCCCTCTTCCAGATTTCTGACTCCATACTGATTTATTTTGATCAACATGTAACACTGCAGGGAGGAATGAGCTCCATGAGAACTTCATGTTTGGCAACAAATGAAGCGAGTGGATAAATGTTTTTGAAATGCTTAATTGTTGTAGTAATGTATCAGCCAACCTGCAGAGTTCAGATTAACACGCTGTCAGTGAACACACCGCAGTAAATAATGATGTTTGACTTTGCAGCTGAGCCAGAAAACCTTGATCAAACTCCTGCAGATAACAAAACAAAGACTCAGAGTTAATGTAGAGTAACAGCTGGTGCAGTGTGTGTCTGGCCTAACAGACTGCCCCCCCCCCCCCCCTCCCCCCCTGCTGTGTGCGGCGCCCCCTTTAGGCCTGTCAGAGAAGAGCGTAGAGAAGATTGTAGGTAAGCAGGCAGCGCTAGGCTGGTCGGCTGCTCTCTGTCCAATAACTCACTGCTTTGGACCAGAGCTGGAGATGGCACTGAACACGGAGCAGGAGGAGAAGAGGCTGCTGAGGGAGCAGATCCACAACCTGGAGGTACACACACACACACACACACACACACACACACACACACACACACACACACACACACACACACACACACACACACACACACACCTGACACATGTGACACACACACAATAAAAGAGCGAACACGCTGGATGTGAACATTGATGAAAACACTGAAACAAAAGTCAAATACATTAAAAACATCTTTCTGGACACGTTGATGTGAAACATATTACAAATCACACTTTTAACTTTTCACAAAGGACCCTCTGTCGTGGTTTTCCTCCCCCCCCCTCATCCCAGCATCATTTCTGCGCAATGCAGTAGCCTGTTTGCTGTACTCGCCCCCGTTGGTAGAAGCGATCTTTAAAGTCTTTAAATGTGATTTTTCACTCTTAAATGTAGAGATCAAGTATCTCCTCTGAAAATAACTCTGTGAGTCATGACTGTCTACAATGGGTGTAACACCCGAGTCCCACTGTCTGTGATGTTTTCAGAGTCCTATCTTCACTTTGTTTACATCGCCAGGACGGCCGGCTGACTCCTCCCCTCGTGTATAAAAGTTGTTTAATTGAGGGACTAGAGAAAAGAAGAATAACATACTGTACTCACTGCTTAACTGTGTTTCTAGATCACGCTCATTTCAGGTCAATTTACATGCAGTGTGAAGATACCAGCAGAATAAAGATCGCTAGCATTAGCATGCTAACACAACAATGCAGCGTGAGTTGTTTTGGTTTCAAGCTGGTGCTCAAGGGCGACATCTGCTGGATCAAAACATCACATACAAAGCCTTTAAAATGACAGGAGTTTGTTTGAGGTTTGTTTTGTCTCCTTGGATCTGAAACGTTTCTCTTCTGTCTCCTCAAGACGTCCAAACAGGCAGAAATCACCAAACTGCAGGAAGAGATCACAAAGGTAAATACAAAGGTCATACAACACAAAACACTTTTAGAAAGTATCAACAACATGAGAAAGCTGCATCAGAGCGTTCAGTGATAATGCTCCGGTGACCTGGAACAAACTTTCAGTAAAGTGTGAGCTCCTTTAAAGCTGAAGACTCACCTTGTCGGGGTGATACCTGTAGTCTGACTTTCTGTTTGTCTCTCCTGCAGCTGTCTGACAAGTTAAAGAAGAAACAGGAGAGGTGAGAGGTCAAACGTTTATGAAAATGCACTATGGTCATGATCTGTGAGCTGAAGTGGCAGAGCCTCTCCTCCAGGGGGCGTACAGGTTCTGTGTTTCAGTTTCACACAGAACGAACAGGAAGTGAATACAAAATATGTGTTTTTTTCTGTTCTGCAGTTTTCAGCGTCTGCAGGGAGAGAAGGAGGCTCTGTACAATGACAGCAGGTCAGAACTGCACACACACACACACACTGATGCTGCAAGACCACACTGACCGAGACCAAGATGTACCCGAGACCACAGGGCTCCGAGACCGAGACAAGACCAAGACCAAGACATTTAGGGATCAAGACAAAGTCAATACCAAGACCAAAACAGGACAAGACCAAGACCATAAATATCACTGAAGAATCATCATCTTGTGTTTAGGGGGCGTGTCACTCACTTAGACCGTAACACCGGGAAGTTTGTGGTTGTAACCGGGGGATAAAAATCAAACTAGCCTCTCAGTGGTGGTCTTCACCGGTCTTGATTTAAAATCCGGAGTCTGTCCAGTCTGAGACCGAGACAAGACTGAGTAAAAAAGCCTTTGATTTTGAGACCAGGACCGGTTTCGAGTCCTACAACACTAGCCCGAGGTTCTCACTGTATCTCATGTGGTGCACCAGACGCTGATGTTTGTGTCTCTGCAGGACAAAGATCGATGAGATCAACCAAAAAAAAGAGGAGGAGCTGAAAGCCATGAACCTCCGCGTCCAGAAACTACAGTCAGACCACATGGCAGCCAATCAGGTGAGACCTCAGTAACACATATTAAAAGATGCTTTTCCCTTCTTGCACCGCTCTTTCTAAAGATGTCAGAATCTTAAAGCTAATCCCCCGTATCATAGTCTTCACATGTTGTTTTTATTCTGACCTGTCTCGGCCCTTTAAGGGTCCTGCAGTGTCTCACATTAAGTGATCGTGTGTTTGTGTTTGTGTTCAGATGACGGCAGAGCTGAGAGAGCAGCTGCAGAGCAAAGACAAAGAACATGAAGTGGCTCTGCACAGCCTGAGAGACCAGGTAACACACACACACACACACACACACACACACACACACACACACACACACACACACACACACACACACACACACACACACACACACATACACACACACACAATCACACACACACACACACACACACACACACACACACACACACACACACACACACACACACACACACACGTTCAGGAGACGGCGCCCTTTAGCTTCACCTTTTTAACGGGCAGATTGCTGCAGTTTCGAGCAGATTTCAACAACAACATGGGGGTCGTACAATTCACATGTGAATAGAGCATTTATCCATGTGCCGGAACTGTGGGGAGGAGAGAGAGGGGGATGACATGCAGCAAAGGGCCGAGGTGGGACTCAAACCCACAGCTGCTGCAAGGACTAAAGTCTCTGCACGTGGGCACGCAACATAAACAGAAAGCTACTGGTGCTCCTTCAGGAAGTTTTCAGAAGTTTTCAGAAGTTTTGTGTAGGTGTAAAAGCTCCAGAAGTTAAACCCCAAGGTGGGTAGAGGGAGGGAAGGGGGGAGGAAGGAGGGTAAGGGTTGGAGGGAGGAGGCGGGGCTTATTGGGACTGTAGTATCTTCTGCTCTCTCACTTTTCTGTGACGACACTTCCCTGCCAAAGTGATTCAACTTACGGAGCACATTTCTTTAAAGAATAAAAACAGAGATGCATGGACGAGAACTGAGCTGACTTTGGCAGTGAAGTGTCCTCCTGTAGTGTTTGTTCTGCTGCTGCTCTGTGTCTCTGACCTGCCTTATCTCTCCTTCTCTCTCTTTTTATTCTTCTCTTTTGGTTGTGTCTCTATTTGTGTGTCCTTCTGTTCCTGTTTTGGTTTCTCCTTTCATTTTTTTTACTCTTTCTGGTCTTTTTTTTCCCTCGTTTCCCGTCTCTTCTTTCTGGTTCTGTCTCTCTGCCGCCCCCTGCCTGTGGTGCACGGTACTGCAGGTAGCCAGTCAGAGTGTCAGTCAGGAACAGGTGGACAACATCCTGCAGGAGAATGATGCTCTGAGGACAAACCTAGCTGCTCTAGAACAGGTAATGAACCAGAGGATCATCTTCTAGAGGTCTAACACCAAACCAGACTCTGCTGCAGATCCTGTGCGCTCTAGAACGGGTACTACACCTTGAGAACCCTAACAGTAAAGTTTCCACCAAGCGGTTCAGTTTTATTCGGCACAGATCAGTACGCATTTAATGGCGTTTCCACTGTCAGGAGTTGTAAATGGTACCAAATCCCTACAGTCCTACTTTTTTGGTTCCCTTCTTTTGGGGCGCTAAGTGTACCGATCCGACCCTAAGGGGCGGAGCTACAAACACTGCAGTCCGTCGATTGGTTGTCTGACTCATGTTTTTCTTGCCGCCTGCAGACTTCTCTTGAACAAATTGAAGTTACACCCCCAATCAGAGTTCTACAGACTAGCTAAAGCCGGGCTCACACTGTGCGATTTTTCCCCGATTGTATAAAAGTCGGGGTGACATGTCAGCTCACACTGTACGACCGAATCGTTTACGACGCCCGACCAGACCTTGAGATTGACAAGCTCACACTGTATGAGTGAAATCGGGACGGAGCGTTGACAATTGTTAATAAAGTTTAATTTGAAAACTCCAACGGATGGCGGTTGGTGAAAGAGAAGGAAGTGGAAATTGTTGTAGGATAGAGGAAAGTTGAGACAATCGTAGATATATGGAGACAAGTTTCAGAAAAGTGCTGCGCTGATGATCTGTACCGGGTTGCGTCCTGCCGCTGGTCGCCATGACTACAGTCCTCCCTTGTCTCTCGTGATTATATTGTAGTCACACACAACTTCTGCCGGACCCTTTCATGACATAAACATAAAGATTTTAATTTCTAAATATTAAACATGTTTGAAATAAATCGGGACGTTAAGATTGGATCTTTGGACCGCTCACACGACGAGATAATCTGAGCAGAGAATCGGGTCCGAGCAGCCTCGAGTCGGGAGAGACCCTGAGATTGTCGGGAAGAAGGAAGAATCGGAGCTCAAATCTGCCCGATTGTCCTGCACAGTGAGCCAAGCTTTAACTGCAAGAAACACATGGTTTATCTGGAAAACTTTCTGAAGAAGGAAGCAGAAGTTTCAAACCTTAACCTCTGAAAAAAGTATCAGGAACCAAACATAAAGATGATGTCATTGAGACGAATCTGGAACTGTCAGTCAGCAGCTGACTCAACCTGGCCCTGTAACCCTTCCTACAGGAGAACTGTGCTCTGAGGACTAATCTGTGCGCTCTTGAACAGGTAACTATATGTTAGAACTTAGACTCCTTTAGACCCACAGCCTGAAACTAATGTAGTCTAGAACCCCTTAATCCTGCTCTGGAAGAGTCTGAAGACAAGAAACCTTCAAAAAATAACCAAACATAGAACCGACCTAGAACCAGAGACCACGTTCAGAGTCAGGACTCATTACTGAAGATTAGATATTAGAGAATCCTGAACCAGAACTCTCAAACAGAGCTCTCTACAGTGTTTAGAATTTAGACTGCAGTACCCATTTTAAACGCTAGGGGTCAGCGTTACATACTGCTCCTTTAAACATGTGATAAATCGCATCTCATCTCCTTCATCTAACTCTGGTTTACCACAAACACAAATCTGCTGTAAGAACATATGTGATAATAAAATGATATGAGATTAAAGAAGTCAAATAACCGTAAAATGTAGTGATAATCAACTAATCTCCAAGTCATAATTAGAATAATGGATAAATCTTCTAGATGTTGTGTTTGTACCTTCACCTGCTCATTTCTCCTCTCTTCATGTTTTCATCGTCTTCAGCTTCATGTTTAACTTTCATGTCTGACTCCGTACCGTCTCCGTCATCAGACCACAGTAACGAGCGGTCACATGACCTGTAGTAATAATGCGAGTTGTGTTGGCGTGCAGATCCAGACGGTGAAGACGCAGGAGATGAACTTGCTGCGTGAACAGCAGGAGGCGCTGACGTCCGAGCTGCAGCAGAGACGAGTCGAGCAGGAGAGTCTGTTAGCGCAGAGAGACGACCTCAACTCCCAGCTGCAGGTAAGAAAACACTCAGGTGATAGTACGGAGGCCCTGAGCAGACAAACATCTTGATCTACACTATTTTAAGAAGAGAAGAAGTCGTTAGCGATTATTTGTTCAACATGTCGACTTTATTATATCTTTGTTTATTTCTTGAGAAAGTGATGCTAATGAACTTTCAAGGGGAAAAGAAGTCAAACAGAAATGGCTGCCTGCAGTTAAAGGTTTGTGTTCTCTTTGCTTCGCTCCTGCAGGAGTCGAGTTTTGCAAACAGGAAGTTGTTGGAACAGCTGACGGACGAAGGACAGGAGAAGGACAAACTGCTGAGAGAGCTGGACGAGGCCAAGAAGGTACACACACACACACACACACATTAACACACACACACACACACATGCAGGCACACACACACACACACACATTAACACACACACACACATGCAGGCATACACACACACACATTAACACACACACACACACACATTAACACACACACACATTAACACACACACACACACATTAACACACTCACACACGTTAACACACACACACATTAACACACACACACATTAACACACACACACACATTAACACACACACACACACACACACACACACACACACACACACACACACACACACACAGAGAGACTCTGAGCTATTAAATGTTTTCACACACTGATCATATTCACAAGTGTGTGTGTGTGTGCGTGTGTGTGTGTGTGTGTGTGTGTGTGTGTGTGTGTGTGTGTGTGTGTGTGTGTGTGTGTGTGTGTGTGTGTGTGTGTGTGTGTGTGTGTGTGTGTGTGTGTGTGCGCGTGTGCGCGTGTGCGCGTGTGTGTGTGTGTGTGTGTGTGCAGACAGCAGAGAAGAGGAAGGCCATGTTGGACGACATGGCCATCCAGCTGAGCCAGGAGAAGTCTGACCACAAGGAGGCGCTGTCAGACCTCAAACTGCAGCATGAGAAGGAGGTGAGGCTGCTTTCCTGTTTCTTTCTATTTAAATAGTTTTTTGTTTATTTTTCCTTTTCAATAATTACCTTGAGGTTATCGCTGATCTTTTCCTTTCTTGTTTCCTCTCCTGGCCTTGTTTCCTTTCCTTTATTATACCAACTTCTCCCCTTACTTCCTGTCCTCTGCTTCCTTGTTTCCTTTCCTCTCTGTGTCCTGCACTTACTCTTACTTTGAATCCTTTCTTTTCACCTACTTGTTTCCGTTCCTTTCCTGTGTCCTCTCCTTCTTTCCTCTTCTGTCTTTGTCTCCTCCCCTTTATGGTATCCAACACTCCTTATTTCCTGTCCTCTCCTTCCTTGTTTCCTTCCCTCTCTGTGTTCCACTCTCCTCTCCTCTCCTCTCCTCTCCTTATTCCTCCTCATCCTCCTCCTCTCTCTCATCATCTGTCTCCTCTCACCTCCTCTCCTTGTCTCCTCCCTCCTAGGTTCTCGGGGTGAGGGCTCGTTATGAGAAGGAGCTCCGAGGTCTCCATGAAGACAAGAACCGGTCAGAGGAGGAGATCCGACAGCAGCTCAGAGATGAAAAGGTAAATCTGAGGAGACAGAAACAAAAACACGGTGAGAGTCGTCGTCTTGTTTCCGTCCCGTCACGTGATCGTTTCTGCGTCTTCAGGCTCGTACGAAGGAGTTGGAGGGTCTCCAGCAGCGGGTGGAGGAGCTGCAGGCTCAGGTTCTGTCCATGGAGGGAACCAAAGGATGGTTTGAGAGGAGACTGAAAGAGGCCGAGGTCAGTCCCTCCGTTTGAAAGTTTACAAACACTTTTCTGCAAAACATGAATAAAAAAAACATTTACACGCTCACATCCTCGCCGCTCTGTAGGAGGGCGAGGAGCGTGCACGTGTTGTTTCTTCATAAAGTCACAGCGCCAACTACTGGTCAGACATGTGTACTGCAGCGTTATTTAGTTGTGTTTACAGATCCATGTGCACAGCGGTAGTTATCAAACCTAAAGCATAAATGAGGGAGCAAACATGTGGCGCTGCCGGCCTGCTCGCCGTCGCTGTGTTTCCTGCGCAGCTTCCAATACACAATGAATGGAGGAGAATTTAAAATGCGTCAGGTCGTGTGCAACGTTTGATGGTGGCGGCGGCACTCGCAGTAATGACATCACACGTGTCAGCATTTTAAACTGGTTTATTGTTCTCACTGGTTTATAGGACGCCGCTAACTCTTTAGAAGTTAGAGGAAGTATCAAAATGGCGTCCTATACACGCCGGGTTTAACGCTGTTTTTATCTTTATTTATCTGAGAGTTTATCGATCTCTCTGCAGGAGAACATCGAGAAAAAGTCTCTGGAACATCAGGAGGAGTTTGAGCGCCTGAAGAAGGAACACACACTCCAGCTTGAGGTACGTACACACACACACACACACACACACACACACACACACACACACCTGCACACACACACACACATACACATACGCACGCACACACACGCACGCACACACACATACACATACACACACACACTAACACGCATGCGCACACGCAGGCACACACACACACACACACACACACACACACACACACACACACACACACACACACACACGTTTTTCAAGAAAAACGTGTTTCATCATCTTTGTAAATATAAATAAACGTGTGTGGGTGTTTGTTTATACACACAGTCAGTGTAGGTGTGTGTAATGTGTGTGTTTGTGTGTTTGTTGTGTGGCATCAGGGGTCCAGCTCTAATTGAATGTGTGTTTCTAATTAAAGCGTAGAAGTCTCCATGGTAACGCAGACAGGTTAAAGCGTGTTAACAGCAGATCAGAGCGGAGGAGTGATTGATCCGAGTTCTTCTTCTTCTTCTTCTTCTGTTGGACCTCATGAGTCATCCTCTGTGTTCGCTCCTCTCTGCAGCGGAGGACAGGTGTGTTGTTTACCTTCAGACACAGAGCTGGAGGAGTGAGGAGGCTCAGAGAGAGACTTCTGCTATTTCTGTTTCTGCAGTTAAAGAAACATTCTTCCACTTCTTCCTGTTAGTAGAGAACTTTACTTTTACTGCAACAGGACGGGTCGTGACAGAAAGAGTAAGATCACTGATACAAGCGGCCGAAAAGAGTTTCCTCTGGACGTTGTCAGCCTTAGAGAGAGGGGGAGGAGCTTAGACATTCAGGGGGAACTCGGAGTAGAGCTGCTACTCCTTCACATCTAAAGGAGCCAGCTGAGGTGGTTTGGGGGTCTGATCAGGATTCTCCTGGAGGCCTCCCTTTGGAGGTTTTCTGGGAACTCCCAAATGGGTGGAGTAGACCCAGAGTTCACTGGAGGGATTATATATCCGCCTGGGAACGCCTCAGAATCCCCCGGGAGGAGGAACAGGAAGAATTCATTTTTTTCTCTAAGCAGAAATAAAATGGATGGATGGAGGGATGCAACAGGATGTGAAAATGTCAGAATGACTTCACTCGAGCGCTGATGGCCTAGCGATTAGGTCGCGTTCCATGTACAGAGGCTGTAGTCCTCCAAGCAGGCGGCCTGGGTTCAAGTCCGACCTGCAGCTCCTTTCCTTCATGTCATTACATCACTCTCTCTCTCTCTCTCTCTCCTGTCTAAACAAAGGCAAAAAGCCCGGATCCCAATGTGTTAAATCTTGATAAAGAAGTTGTTTCTAATCGTACAAACTCACCAGAACAACAGCTAAAGGAAACAGCTACTGACATTAAATCTAAAGGTTTGTTAGGCACCCGTCTAGGGGGGCAGGTTTGTAACATAAAAACCTGAAACAATTTACTTCCCCGGTCTCCAAACCAAAGGCAAAACTAATCTTGTGATTTAAACAAGGATTTATTTTATAACACAAATTCAAACACCTATCAAACAAAAGACAATCTCTAAACCTAACTTTTTAACAAAACCAAAAACAGAAGAAAAAGTGAGCACAAAAGAAAATGGCAGTAAACTGCTTCTCAAACTATTTTTTTTAATGTACTTTCAGCAAATTCTGGACGGAAATATTAAAGAGTTTTACCGGCACATCGGATGCCTGGAGTGGAAGCGAGGCGTTTATTTTATTCCACTTAAACGTCTCTGCTCCGACTCTCTGAAACACTTTATTTCCTCTGTGAGATCAATGAGAGTTTTTTCTGATTCTGGTTCTGAAAAACATGACAAGTGCGTCTGAAGTTACATAACAGGTGTCTGTTTGTCAGCGGAGCACATGTCTGATCCATGTCTGTATCAGCTGTCTGTAAACCTGCAGGAGGAGGAGCTTCTGTCCCCGGGTTGTGACAGCTGAATGATGAGACAGGTGTTCTGTTACAGACTGCAGAGTGTTGCTGATTCACCTGCAGCACATGTTCACTGAGGTGTTGTGTTTGTTTCCTACAGTGAGGAAGGCTCCACTCACACAACCGTCATTCCATCTATCTTTACATCCAGATACCAGCGTGTGGATCTGTGTGATCAGTTTTAAGGCGACCTCACACGGCCGTTTTGGACGCCCCTCTGTTTGTCAGATATGAGAGCAGTTATCAGGTCAACAGGTGTTGCAGCGATGGAAGCGGTCAAGACAAGTGGTTCAGATAGAAGTGATTGTACCCGACCTAAAAAGCCTCTGCATGTTTCTAATAAGCTCCACGAGCAGAAACGTGCTCAAACTAGGATCAATATTGGAGATGCTTTTGAAAAATGGAGAGAGGTTAGAACACAGAAAGGTTTACAGACCCATGCAGAGCTGGATAAACACTGAAGCTTCAGAGTCCACCACATGGTGACCTGAGTGAGCATCCACTCTAGAGAGGAGGGGGGGAGACAGCTCTCTATGATGTTTAGAATTTAGACTGCAGTACACATTTTAAACACTAGGGGTCAGAGTTACATACTGCTCCTTTAATTTGGCCGTAGGTTTCAGCTCTCAGGTCAGGTTACTGCTCGCTGTGCGCCCAGCTGCTGCACTCAGCGTGGTCTTGGTTTTCCTGCAGCTCCCTAAAAATGAAGTGTGAAGTCAGGGTGAGTCGATGTGTGAACGCAGCAGG
>NW_027077270.1:7500-22500 GCF_963930695.1 Labrus bergylta | reverse complement strand
GTGATGATGTCGTTCATTTAAACTTCAAACTGTTCCTTTAAGATCAGATTTTATTTCTTGATTCTCTGAGCCGTCATGTTTAAATATTCAAAACATTTAAATGAGACTGAACGCTGAAGTCGTTCGCCCTCCTGAGGTCGTGTTTGTCTGGACTCTGATGTCTTGTTGTTTTAACCTCCATCCTGCTGAAGGTCAGTGAAGCGTCCTCTCGTCCCTCCTGCTGTGTTTGAGGACAGAAACCTTTTCTCAGGAAGGACTCCACATGGTTTATACTAACGTCTGCTGGACCGCTTCATCACTGAGACACAACGTGCTCCTTTAACCTCTTCATGTACCTCGTCTATCTTTGTTTATTGTCTGTGTAGTTTCACATTTTACTGACTTTAACATGTTTGGACTTTGAGCTGTATGCAGACAGGTATTTATTTTCTATTGTGTCGACTCTAATGCTGTTTGTCCTTTTCTTAACCTGATGATGTCAGGACTGATGATGTGAGGACTGATGATGTGAGGACTGATGATGTGAGGACTGATGATGTGAGGACTGATGATGTGAGGACTGATGATGTGATGATGTGAGGACTGATGATGTAAGGACTGATGATGTGAGGACTGATGATGTGAGGACTGATGATGTCAGGACTGATGATGTAAGGACTGATGATGTCAGGACTGATGATGTAAGGACTGATGATGTCAGGACTGATGATGTCAGGACTGATGATGTCAGGACTGATGATGTCAGGACTGATGATGTAAGGACTGATGATGTCAGGACTGATGATGTCAGGACTGATGATGTAAGGACTGATGATGTCAGGACTGATGATGTCAGGACTGATGATGTAAGGACTGATGATGTCAGGACTGATGATGTAAGGACTGATGATGTCAGGACTGATGATGTCAGGACTGATGATGTAAGGACTGATGATGTCAGGACTGATGATGTCAGGACTGATGATGTAAGGACTGATGATGTCAGGACTGATGATGTCAGGACTGATGATGTAAGGACTGATGATGTAAGGACTGATGATGTGAGGACTGATGATGTCAGGACTGATGATGTGAGGACTGATGATGTGAGGACTGATGATGTAAGGACTGATGATGTGAGGACTGATGATGTAAGGACTGATGATGTCAGGACTGATGATGTCAGGACTGATGATGTAAGGACTGATGATGTCAGGACTGATGATGTCAGGACTGATGATGTAAGGACTGATGATGTAAGGACTGATGATGTGAGGACTGATGATGTCAGGACTGATGATGTGAGGACTGATGATGTGAGGACTGATGATGTAAGGACTGATGATGTGAGGACTGATGATGTAAGGACTGATGATGTAAGGACTGATGATGTGAGGACTGATGATGTAAGGACTGATGATGTAAGGACTGATGATGTGAGGACTGATGATGTCAGGACTGATGATGTCAGGACTGATGATGTGAGGACTGATGATGTGAGGACTGATGATGTGAGGACTGATGATGTGAGGACTGATGATGTGAGGACTGATGATGTGATGATGTCAGGACTGATGATGTGAGGACTGATGATGTGAGGACTGATGATGTAAGGACTGATGATGTAAGGACTGATGATGTGAGGACTGATGATGTGATGATGTCAGGACTGATGATGTCAGGACTGATGATGTCAGGACTGATGATGTAAGGACTGATGATGTCAGGACTGATGATGTGAGGACTGATGATGTAAGGACTGATGATGTCAGGACTGATGATGTGAGGACTGATGATGTGAGGACTGATGATGTGAGGACTGATGATGTAAGGACTGATGATGTAAGGACTGATGATGTCAGGACTGATGATGTGAGGACTGATGATGTGAGGACTGATGATGTAAGGACTGATGATGTAAGGACTGATGATGTCAGGACTGATGATGTGAGGACTGATGATGTGAGGACTGATGATGTAAGGACTGATGATGTCAGGACTGATGATGTAAGGACTGATGATGTGAGGACTGATGATGTGAGGACTGATGATGTGATGATGTGAGGACTGATGATGTCAGGACTGATGATGTAAGGACTGATGATGTCAGGACTGATGATGTGAGGACTGATGATGTCAGGACTGATGATGTGAGGACTGATGATGTAAGGACTGATGATGTCAGGACTGATGATGTAAGGACTGATGATGTGAGGACTGATGATGTAAGGACTGATGATGTCAGGACTGATGATGTAAGGACTGATGATGTGAGGACTGATGATGTGAGGACTGATGATGTGAGGACTGATGATGTGAGGACTGATGATGTGATGATGTCAGGACTGATGATGTAAGGACTGATGATGTGAGGACTGATGATGTAAGGACTGATGATGTAAGGACTGATGATGTGAGGACTGATGATGTGATGATGTCAGGACTGATGATGTCAGGACTGATGATGTGAGGACTGATGATGTCAGGACTGATGATGTAAGGACTGATGATGTCAGGACTGATGATGTAAGGACTGATGATGTGAGGACTGATGATGTAAGGACTGATGATGTAAGGACTGATGATGTCAGGACTGATGATGTAAGGACTGATGATGTAAGGACTGATGATGTGAGGACTGATGATGTGATGATGTCAGGACTGATGATGTCAGGACTGATGATGTCAGGACTGATGATGTGAGGACTGATGATGTAAGGACTGATGATGTGAGGACTGATGATGTAAGGACTGATGATGTAAGGACTGATGATGTGAGGACTGATGATGTGAGGACTGATGATGTAAGGACTGATGATGTAAGGACTGATGATGTGAGGACTGATGATGTCAGGACTGATGATGTGAGGACTGATGATGTAAGGACTGATGATGTGAGGACTGATGATGTGAGGACTGATGATGTGAGGACTGATGATGTGATGATGTCAGGACTGATGATGTGAGGACTGATGATGTGAGGACTGATGATGTGAGGACTGATGATGTGATGATGTCAGGACTGATGATGTGAGGACTGATGATGTGAGGACTGATGATGTAAGGACTGATGATGTGAGGACTGATGATGTAAGGACTGATGATGTCAGGACTGATGATGTCAGGACTGATGATGTGATGATGTCAGGACTGATGATGTGAGGACTGATGATGTCAGGACTGATGATGTCAGGACTGATGATGTGAGGACTGATGATGTGAGGACTGATGTAAGGACTGATGATGTAAGGACTGATGATGTAAGGACTGATGATGTGAGGACTGATGATGTAGAGCTCCATTAAACAGACAGAACAACAGAGACATGTTTTCTTTCTTCTGGTCCAACATGAAGTGGGAGTACATGTTGGTAACAACATCGAGAGACGACAGGTATTATTGGTTAGGAGCAGCAACCTCCAGTGTTGATGCTGAAGTGTAAAGTCCTGCAGTTCCTGGAGTGTCCACTAGAGGCTGGCTGCAGAAGCACAGGAAGTCACATACACACCCATTAAATAAATCCTGTTTTTACAGCAGATGAACATGTTTACAGACAGTCTGAGTGCACTAAGTGAACACTAAGGACACTTTCTCCATAATTGATTTGATTAGTTTTGTAAAGATGATTACACACTTGGGGAAGGGGAAACAAAATGTCAACACACTCAGAAAAACTGAGTCTGGTGCTGTTCCTGTAAAGAACAGGGTTGATTAACAGAGTTTAGTTTTTTATTGTTGTTTTCCAGAATTCTGATCCACAGTTCATCCGGTGGCTTTAATGTACCGATCAGCTGTTTGACCACACGCACGATCACACAAAACAAGAAGAAGAAGAAGAAGAAAGCTCTTATTTTCCGACTATTCAAACATCACGTGAACTTCCCCGGATGTTAACACATCTTTCCGACTATTCAAACATCACGTGAACGCAGCGCCCCGCCCATTGCTCTTTGGACTCGCCGCCATTTTGACAAAACGCTGGTCGTGCTGAAGCGGAGCTCCAGAGCGAAGAGAGAAACTAAACCATCGACAGTGTGAGGAAGAAGAGAAGGTGAGCTCATTAAGAATACTCTTTCAATAACACATTACATCCATTTAACCTGTTTTCAAACAGCTAACTCGCTTATTTATACCTTATTAGATTAAAAGTGTTTTATTTGGCTAACGGCAGCAGGCTAGCTTACTTTAGCTCAGCTAGCTTAGCTGAAGTCGACCTCGAGGTGAAAACGACGATCGTACTGAGAAACAAATTAAACTGTTTTAATAATATTTACTCTTAAAATCAGACATTAGTTCATCAACGTAATCATCAACGTTTCCATTTGAACGACTTCCATAGTGAAGATATATTTACAAAATGTAAAGAAGTAACGCAGTAACAGCGTGTCCGCGGAGCTAACGGAGCTAACGGAGCTAACGGGGCTAACGGAGCTAACCAGCTAACGGGGCTAACCAGCTAACGGAGCTAACCAGCTAACGGGGCTAACCAGCTAACGGAGCTAACGGAGCTAACCAGCTAACGGAGCTAACCAGCTAACCAGCTGAACCTGGGCCTCAAGAATTAACTAAAGTTTTATAATCTGTAAGAATCCAGAAGCTGTTCTGTGATCCTCACTGCATGTGAAGATACAGACAGAGATATCTATATCTATATATATATCTATATATCTATCTGCAGCTCAGCTGATTTGATTCAGTGAATAATAATTAAACAATAATTTAAGGTTTAAATCGGTTTTTAATGTTTTATTTTAAATTTTTTATTTTATTGATTTGTTCTCTAACTTATTTATAAAATAAAATAATTATTGTCACAGTTAAAATATTGGAACTAAAATACAGATTGTCTAAATTTCTTTGACTTACAACTTAAATATAATAATTTAAATATAACACGTTATCTCAAGACACACAGAAACCTGGATCAGAACCAGACTCATGATGAACAGACAGAAACCTGGATCAGAACCAGACTCATGATGAACAGACAGAAACCTGGATCAGAACCAGACTCATGTAGAACACACAGAAACCTGGATCAGAACCAGACTCATGTAGAACACACAGAAACCTGGATCAGAACCAGACTCATGTAGAACACACAGAAACCTGGATCAGAACCAGACTCATGAAGAACACACAGAAACCTGGATCAGAACCAGACTCATGATGAACAGACAGAAACCTGGATCAGAACCAGACTCATGATGAACAGACAGAAACCTGGATCAGAACCAGACTCATGATGAACAGACAGAAACCTGGATCAGAACCAGACTCATGATGAACAGACAGAAACCTGGATCAGAACCAGACTCATGATGAACAGACAGAAACCTGGATCAGAACCAGACTCATGATGAACAGACAGAAACCTGGATCAGAACCAGACTCATGTAGAACACACAGAAACCTGGATCAGAACCAGACTCATGAAGAACACACAGAAACCTGGATCAGAACCAGACTCATGTAGAACACACAGAAACCTGGATCAGAACCAGACTCATGTAGAACACACAGAAACCTGGATCAGAACCAGACTCATGATGAACAGACAGAAACCTGGATCAGAACCAGACTCATGATGAACAGACAGAAACCTGGATCAGAACCAGACTCATGATGAACACACAGAAACCTGGATCAGAACCAGACTCATGATGAACACACAGAAACCTGGATCAGAACCAGACTCATGATGAACACACAGAAACCTGGATCAGAACCAGACTCATGATGAACACACAGAAACCTGGATCAGAACCAGACTCATGAAGAACACACAGAAACCTGGATCAGAACCAGACTCATGTAGAACACACAGAAACCTGGATCAGAACCAGACTCATGATGAACACACAGAAACCTGGATCAGAACCAGACTCATGATGAACAGACAGAAACCTGGATCAGAACCAGACTCATGAAGACTTTAAAGACCTAGAAGCTCTTCAAAATAACCCAAGATGGGTCAAAGGTCAAAGATCTCTCATTAGTCTTATCTCAGTGTAAACAAAGTCGATACTGAAACTGGTCAGACTGGTTTCATTCAGTTCTTTGACTCTGGTCCTGGTTTCATGTGACTTCCAGGATGAGAATGTTTAGTTTCACAGACCATGAAGCGATCAGCACATCGAGCAGCAGCAGCTCCAGCACATCGAGCAGCAGCTGCTGGAGCTGCTCCAGCAGCTCGAGCTGCTCCAACAGCAGCAGCTCGAGCTGCAGCGTCTCCTCAGTCACAGATTTGTGACTTATTACGTTTTCTGATGATTTTAAAAGTGGAGGCAGAGCGAAGGCCGACCTCGTGTCCTCGTCACATATTAACCCGCCTCTCCTCCTCGCTTCAATGTTTACTGAGTCATGTGTTTCCTCGTGTCAGCAGATTACAATGAGTGGATGTCGTATCTTCATTGGCCGCCTGAGCCCGCACGCCAGAGAGCGGGACGTGGAGAAGTTCTTCAAAGGATACGGACGGATTAGAGAAATCAACCTGAAGAATGGATTTGGCTTTGTGGTGAGTTCAGACTCTTCAGACTCTGTTAGTCCTGATGCTCCTGTTTCATGAATAACCTCTCTATGTGATCTATGTTCAGGAGTTTGACGACCACAGAGACGCCGATGACGCCGTGTACGAGCTGAACGGCAAAGAGTTGTGCAGTGAAAGGTAATTTACTTCCTGTCTCTGGATGAGTTAGATCAACGTAGTGACTAATTAAATAAACACATAGAAATATGATTGATAGAACCTGAGAGCTTCTCCTGCTTCATTATCTAAAGCGTCTCTCGTTCCTCTTTCAGGGTCACTATTGAGCACGCTCGCTCCAGAAGAGGAAGAGGCGGCGGCCCTGGAATGGGTCGTTTTGGTGGTGGTGGTGGAGGCGGCGGCGGCGGCGGCGGCGGAGGCTATCGCCCGTCTCGCCCAGCTCCTGGATCCAGGTACATCAGCTCTAAAGATGAGCTTCCTGAGAAGTGAAGCAGAATAATTCAGTGTGTGTTACGTCGTGATGGATGTAGGAAACATAAACATGAAGACGCTGAACGAACGGGTCAGACTGTTAAAGGTCAAATGACGCCCTGCGGGTCATTAGCATAATCCCACCCTCTTATTACAACATCATTATAGAAGCAACGAGCGCTTCAGTCTTCAGTCGGTTTGCTCGCTCGCTGTGACCAGATGTTAAATCATTTGAAGTGAGGGGCGTGTCTTTCCCCTTGTGTTGGTCACGCCCACAGAATCCCAGAAGGATTTCTGCTTCATCATCATTTAGAACGTTAACTGTCCAGTAATGCTCGTAGTTTTATTTTGAAGGTTTGTTTCTGCCTCTTTGTTCCTCCTCTTGTTGTGTATTAAAGTATCGCTCCGTGTGTTTTTGTGTGTTGACCGGACAGGTACGGCCCACCTGTGCGGACGGACCACAGACTCATAGTGGAGAATCTGTCGTCCCGGATCAGCTGGCAGGTAAGAGATGATTCGACAACATGTGCTGCCTCAGGTTTCAATCAATGTTTATTCACTCTGTAAAGAACGTGTTTTTCTAACGACGCAGCTTTGAGCCTGCGGATCACTTTTTATTTTTCTAGTCGATTTCTTAAAAAGAGATCATAGTGAATTGGCCAGTTTCAATAGAAGCCCCCACTCTTTTTTTCTTTTTCTTCTTACCTCCATTTGAGTTTCAGACTAAAGCACGTTAAACCTGTCGGTCTTTCTGACTCCAAACATTTAACTGTTTTTTTTAACAGCTGCTCTGATTCGTCAGAGGTGACTGCACACCCTCCATAGAGGTGTCACAAGTTTGTAGCGCCCTCTCCTGGTTGTTTTTCTGAATAGTGTCCATTTGGTGCCTCTCCTTACACGCAGTTGCCGCCGGTCTAAAGTCTTGGCTGGGCCCCGTAGCGGTGAAAGTGGTCTAGCGCAGGATACGGTAGCCTTAGGAGGTCCGTAGCCACAGTCTGGAGGTTCTGAGGGCTGGCATCCCCGACTGCTGTAACCCCCCTCAAATCCAGGGTCCCTACACTCCCCCGTTTGGGTCTTTTTCTGTTGCTGCTGGAGCTGGGGGGGTGTTGAGTTGGGCGCACACCCCTCCCCCTACTTGCTCTCTGGTGGTTCCTTACTTGTGGAGGCCGGATGCTGAGTCAAGGCCGAGGTCGTTTCTCAAGGGCTTAACACTGCATTGGTTCCCATTTGCTATTTGGACAAGTGGCTCTTTGCTAATATCTTCCTGGGTTTGGAGCGGTAAGTAGCATAAACTCATGTGATTGGGTTTGCTCAGGGTCGGGGGGGTCGGGGGTGGGGTGGGGGGGGGGGGGTCAGGGTGTAGAACCAGTCTCACATTTTAAATACTTGAAAAGCTTTGAGGCATATTTTAAGAAAGTCACATAAAACATTCAGAGTGTATTTAAGACGTGGACGCCGACCATCCAGCGTGGACCGTCACGGTGACGTGTTTCAGCTCGTGCGTTCATGTAGCTTAGCACGAGCTGAAACACGTAACAAGCTAACACAGCGCGACCAATCGGAGACTGAGGACACGTTTGGACCAAAACCAACTAAAGATTTACTTTATCAGCTTCAGTCGTCTCAAACAGAATTGTTGTGTAAACGAGCAGCGAGGGGATTCTGCTGTCGGCTGAACACGACGTGGTGTAAACGCGGCCGCAGTTCGTTTTTTTTAACCGTGTATCAGCTCGCTGTATGAGCCCCTCGCCCGTCACGGGGAAGCCACGCCAAAAACACAGAACCTGCTTTGTCATCGAGACTTCTGCTTTTTGAAGTTTGTGAACTTCCAGTGGAGTCGCCCCCTGCTGGCTGTTAGAAAGAATGCAGGTCGATGCTGTCCACTTCTTAAATACAGTCTGAGATGACTTCATGGTGTTAATGTCAACAAAGTGAACATATTCTGACATCATCATTCAAAGTGTTCAGACGCCTCTCTCTGGAGGTTCATAAGTTAAGGAGTCTGGGACTTAAAGGGTTAAAGACAACAGCTGCAGCAGCTCTGTTGTTCAGTGTGTGCTGCTCCCGTCTCTCCCTCCAGGTCTGAAGGGTCTCACTGACACCTCCGCCCCCCTTCTGCCTCACTAACCCCCCCCTGTGCTTTGAAACAGGACCTGAAAGACCTGATGAGAAAAGCAGGTGAAGTGACCTTTGTGGACGCTCACAGGACAAAGAAAAACGAAGGGTGAGTTTCCTCGCAGCATCTCGATCGTCTCTCAAACGTTTCTGATTGGTCCTAATGACCTCGTCTTCTTCACCTCAGGGTGGTCGAGTTTGCATCACGCAGTGACATGAAGAACGCCATCTCTAAGCTTGACGGCACCGAGCTGAACGGACGCAAGCTGAAGCTGTTTGAGGACAGCAGAAGGTGAGATGCTAACACGCCACACACACACACCCCCCCCCAAGCTAGCAGAAGGTTAGCTTAGCATAAAATATGGAGGCGTGCACATCAGCGCCCACGACCTCGCTGTCATGGCACCGTCTGTCCAGTGTTTCCTGTTGCTAAGTAACAGACTTCAGCCTGATTCCCTCAGTAGTGACTGTCAGGTTTAAATCGATCTGTTTCAGATTTCATTTATTCAAAGACGACATCGTCCTCGTCACCTCGACGACTCACATTATTTTTTCCTCGTCCAGCAGCGTTGACAAAATGGAAATCGGAGAACCCGCCGTGTCCGTGCTAAGCTAACCGTCTGATTCTTTTGGTCTTTGTTATCGACCCTCTTGTATTTCTATTGTTAATTGATTATTCACTCTGAAGATGCTTCTCGCTGTTTTAAGTCGTTCATTGTGCGCTTTGTTTTCCCAGCTGGTTTTGAACGCCACATGCTGAGAGGTTGGATGTTTTTAAAGGTTTTAACCTCGACATGTTTTTTTTTTTTTTCTCTTCCAGCAGTCGGAGTAAGAGCCGCTCCCGCTCCCGCAGCTACTCTCGCTCAAAGAGCCGCTCCAGGAGCCGCAACCGCTCCAGGAGCCGCTCCAGATCGGCCAGCCGCACGCCAGAAAGGAGGTCGTCAGGTGGGGGCAAAGCCGCCGCCAGGTCCCCCTCCAGGTCCAAGTCTCGCTCCAAGTCCCGCTCCAGGTCTCGCTCTCGCTCGCCCGCTCCCGCTCCGGCCAAAAAGTCTCTCTCTCGTTCTCGCTCTCGATCCCGCTCTCGTTCCCGATCCCGCTCGCGTTCCCGCTCCGCCTCAGCAGAGAGCAAACACTGAGGCGTCGTGGTCGCCTGAAGGCCGTGACAGACTGATGGAGGCTCGCCTCGGTCCTGAGGGGCGGGACGCTGGTTTAGTTTTTTTTTTTAAGGGGGGATTTGCTTTTACACGATGTAGTTCAAACTTTGATTTGTTTTTGTTTAGAAATGTTTCCATGACGATTAAAACATCCTGTTAATAAATGTTTGATGAAATCATTTGGTCGAGTGTTTCCTGTCCGCCATCTTTAGATTCCATCCGCTCGTCCGTACGTCTCCGTGTCTCCGTGTCTCCAGGTTTTTGTTTTTCATCCCTCCTAACGTTTGTGCGTTCCCGAGCGAGCTCCTGGCGTTGCTGTCAAACTGTGATTCTGCTTCTCTGCACGTGTTGCATTCACTGCCCTGGTGTGTACGTAAAATGCAAACCTCTCGATGTTTTTTTTTTTTTTCTTTAGGATGATTTTGAGATCTGAATCATGACTTTTTTTCTTCTTTTTTTTCACTTGAGTTTCAGGACGTTCTTCAGTTGTTTTTCTCTCCGTGTGGCGTCCCGATGTTTCTAAACTCAAAGATGTCTCTGAATACGTTTTTCTTAATTTGATGCGAATTAAAGCCGTGGCGTTTTTCTTTTGTCAACAAACGTGTTTTTTTAAGACTCTGTGAATGTGTGGGGCTCTCATACATGTCCAATCTGAATAAAGCTTTCACAATTTGATCCGCCTCCGTCTTTACTTCCTGACAGGTGAGAGGTCATGCCCTCTGTGAATACTCTGCTCTGATTGGCTGCAGGATGTCTCAATATTTACTGACATACCTCACCATAAATAACTCTTATCAGCTGCTGCATGTACACTGAGGTACCATCGCAACCACAACCTAGGTCCTGATGGCACCTCACATCAGGCTTTCCAACCTTTGGGGCGCCTGAAAATTAGTTTATTAATTTAAAAAACAGGTTGGGGTCCCGGGCCGGTAAAGGGCTGATCAACTTTGAACCACAGCAGGGGTTCAAAATGTGTAAAGTTTGCATTGACAGGGAGCCCTATCTGAAGGCTTTCCCTCTTATAATAATAAATGACTGAATGGAGCACGTGTAACCCGGAACATCAGCTCGTTTTAAAATCAACGCGAGATTATATAAAGTCAGGGAGTTGTTGTACCTCCACTCACCACACGGGGGCGGTGTTCCTGCGTGTCATAGCTTTAAAGGACGTCAGAAGAAATGAGTGACCTGTATTGATTATAAAGAAGAAACAATGTCAGAGGTGAGAGGAGGAAAAGGACTCGACATGAGATCATCTCTTTAGAGTCTGTAGTGAGACAGGTGAGAGGTGTGCAGGTGTTGGATGGAGGAGGAAGATAAAGTGCAGAAAAGTCTGATCAGTCTATCAGCTGATATAATGACAGGCCAGGAGGGGATGTTAAATATTCACTGAGAGACATTAGAGGACAAATAGAGACTCAAAGTGTTGAAACTTTGAAAAGAAACTGTCGATATAATGAAAATATAAGATGAACACAGAGAGACAAAAACCAGCAGCAGAGGCTGAAAATGACCTCAAACGAAACGACCACCACAGAGCGACACACGACGACCACTGAGAGACTTATGACTACAAAAGAGTCACAAAAAGAAAAAAGTGATGTCATAGAGACGTAACATGACCACAGGAAAAAAAACTACAAAGAGACGCTAAAGAACTACAAAGACCTACAGACCATAATAACCCCACAGTGTTTGTGTCAGCTGCTTCACCTGCAAACTAAAGTCCAAACGCAGCCTGACGATGACGTCTGTCAGGGAGGAGATGTATGACGGGTGGTTAGGTTCATGTATGGCAGGTAAACAGTGCCACCATAACTTTTCTCTTCTCATGTCCAGCCTTGTTCAGAGCGTTTCTCACCAGCTCATTGTTGCTAGGTTACAAAATCAACTCCTGCCCCGTCATTTATGTTGGAACGCTTCCCCGCATTTTCAGTGACATGCATGAAGGAGCGCTCTGATGGATATGGTGAAATGGAAGAGGACTGTCAGACCCAAAAACAAGCCAAGAAGACGACCTGCGGGGAAGTGCAGAGACAGCGGATAAAGTTTATCCAGAGTTAATCTAAAACCCAGAAGCGAGTCCGTTGGGTCGAATTTGGGTCGCGGCGGTGCCAGCGATGAACGCGGGCAAAGATGAACGGCAACAGGATCCCGGTGGTCTCCTTCAGTCAGACCTGGTCAGACATGATGGAGTTTTATATTTATCAGAGGCTTCCCGATGAGAGCGTCTGACTCATGAGACAGAAGATGAAATGATTCTTCTCTCATTTACAACACAAACTATTTAACAAACTGATAGTCAGGATATTGTGAGATTCTGTCAGACACTGAGTCAAGAGAGTCCAGGTCCAGGTCTCCAAGCCCACCTTCCAGAGTGGTCAGAGGTCAGATATGAGATGAAAAAGTGTTTCTCTCTTTGTGCACGTATTTGTATAGTAATTCTAATGATTCATATATTTACAGGTGGACCAGCAGAGAGGAAGAGGCCGGACTCGTGGACCTCATGGACCTCATGGACCTCGTGGACCTCATGGACGTGGTAGAGATCAAGTACCTGCTGACGAAATGAGGGCCCCTGTAGACCAGCCAGGAGCAGGTCCTCCTTTCACTGACAATCCTGAACCTCTCCACGTTGCTGCTGCTCTCGACTCAGAACATAAAAACACTAAAGTTCAAACAGAGTGTATCACTTTGATTTATGTATTTTAAAATATAACTGTAGTTTTATGAAAGTGAAAAAAACCCAAAATGTAAACATTAAAGTGTTGTTATAGTCTATATATCTGATTTATTTATAAGTGCTGATAAATAAAGATAAACAGAAGCTCTGTTTATCTTTATTTACAAGAAGAAGAAAGATTGGTGAATATGATCAAACATGTCGGCGCTGACCGGCAACTTCAAAATAATTCTTTAAAAGAAATGTCTTTTGCATCAACCTTACGGAGCGTCGTGTCCGACTCGTTCCAGAGAAGATGTTTAAGAAGTTCCCGAGGTGATTTTAACGATCCTCGATCTGCTCGGGAGACGATCAGGTCCTGATTTCAAAACTAAAATCATGTTGTTCGGGGAGAACAGCGAGGACGGCCGAGCACGCTCTCTGTGGAACAGAACAACAGCCAATCAGGAAGCAAGCTGACAGAAGCAGGAAGCACAACAAGCATCACCATGGCAACGACATGCAAACACAAATGGAGAAATGGAGGAGCGACGTGTTCAACTTGTAGCAGGGAGCTAACAGCTAGCCACATTTAGCTTGACCATCATAACATGACATCATCATTTCTTCCCGCTCGTTGGTCGTCATGTTTGTTTCCTGTAAAGCGGCGTTTGACGGCGTGAGATGACGAGTTCTGGAAGTGGACACTCTGGTTGTTGGTGAATCAGTGAGTTAGTCGTCTCGTTATCTAAAAGAACTAAACGCTTCAATCTGTTGTTTAGACTCTCTCACATTTTCAATATCTCTTAAAGGTCCCATATTCTTCTTCTTCTGGTTTTATCTGCTCTTTAGTGTGTTTTCTAAGTGTCCTGTGCATGTTTAGTCACATCTATGTGCAAAAATTCAAAGTCTGCAGAAACGCAGCTTCTCCTACCTCCTCCTGTTAGCTGTAGCATTAGCTGCATGTAACGCTTGATTCTAGCCCCCCTCGATAAAAATTTGTCAGTGTGACGTCATGTTAGCGTGAGATCACTGATCTAAGCCCATTGGCTCGTTGTGGCCCTGCAGCTCATGTTGCACGCCCGTTAACTTCTGTAGCACGCCCACAATATGCCGTAGCCTGCGGTAGCGCAGTAGTGCTAAGGTGCTAATGTTTATGCTCCCCTCAGAGCCAAAGTGGCTGCATTCCCAATATGGTGGCGGGACATTTCCGAGAACCGTGCTGAGCAACTGACCAATCACGACAGAGCCGACAGGCCGACCAATCAGATCAGACTTGGCACACGTGGAGACTCTGAAGGTGGGCACTTCAGAGTCTTAGAGAGAGAGTCAGAAGCGAGCACACACTAACCCTACTGTGAACACACAGATTAAATATATGAACTTCAAACAGGACATAATACGACCTCTTTAAGATTTGAAACACACACAAAGCATTAGAGAAAGAACTACAAACTAAAACTACAGATTTATTTCAGTTCCTGGGTAGTCCTCTCTGACGCCCCCTGGAGGTGACATGAAAAAGGAGATCCTGGCCTCTCCTGCCTCCCTACAGCGCCTGCGTGGCACGGATCACCCCTCATAGGTCCGGAGCAGCGTGGTGGGCACAACAAGCTCAGCGGTCGGTCCGTTCACTCCTGCCCGGATCTCTGTGCAGCTCCTCCGCGGTGCAGACCCCGACCCTCCCGGAGACATGAGCTCGTGCTCCGCCGTTCACATCGCACTCACGTGAGCGTGTTCACTTCACGGACACACACACAGACACGCGCACAGAAGAGCCGCAGCGGATCCTCCTCAGCTCGGTGCCGGACAGTCCCACCCGCAGCCCGGACCATGGCGGAGAGAAGCGGCCGGTTGAGTTTCCCCGGGAGCGGGGCTCTGAACAGACCGGTACCCATGAACCTGTTCGCCACCTGGGAGATCGACGGCTCCTCCCCGAACTGCATCCCGAGGTAAGAACCTGTCTGTCCGTTTAAACTTTGAATCCAGCAGCTTCCCGATGCGCGCTGTCATCCTGCTCCAGCTGCAGCTAGCTGTTCCCCCAGTGCCAGGCAGGATGCCCCTGCAGGCCCTGCAGCGGGATCGAACCCCCTCCCCGGCCTCCTGCTTCCTGTTCGTGTAGTAAATGA
>NW_027077269.1:64793-66740 GCF_963930695.1 Labrus bergylta | reverse complement strand
TGAACAAGCAGGTCAGGAGAATATCAGGAACCGTCCTCGTGAGATTATTGAGATACTTTCAGGAGTGCACGTGTGAAAACAGCTTTAACGTGAGATGAACTCGATAACTAACCAGTTCATGCTGACAGCTTCGTCTTCTTATCACGCAGAATCTGCAGACGTGAAGTGTGAAAAAGAATCCGTCACTGCAGAAGGTCAAACTTTCGAAAATAAACAGTTCAGGCGATTTTTAAAAGTCATTTATTCTTTTAAAATGCTTCTTCCATCTGCGTGCGTGCATTTGTGTGTTTTCAGCACGTTCTGCTTACAATTTGTTAGAAATCGCCATATTCTTACACGCAAACATAAAACCCAACCACGTGGCATCGAACCCGAACGTTCTTTTGTTCATCACATCGAGCTAAGAGCGTCCAGAGAAGGTCTCCTCAGGTGATCCGAGCTGCGTCTTTGTGATTTCTCTGCAGTGAAATGAGGAGCTCGCGTATTCACAGGTTTATTAAATTAGCTGAGCCTCCCTGCTGACACACAGACACACACACACACACACACACACACTCACACACACACACACACACACACACACACACACACACACACACTCACACACACACACACACACACACACACACACTCACACACACACTCACACACACACACACACACACACACACGTCATTAGCATTTAGAGAGTGGCGATCATCCTGGGATCCACTCCACGGTCTCCACACTCTCACACAAAAGCAGAAGCGGGAAGAACAGCAGAAACTTCAGATTAGAAGTCTATTTCTGTTTGATGACGAGTATCGGTCAGCGAGCAGCTTCCTGCTCAGCGGGACGGGACGAGGACATATCAGGACGCCGTATTGTCATCTCTCAGTTGTCGTCCTAAACAGCCTCTGAGCTTCCTCTCATCTCATTAAAGTGCAAACACAGAAGACGACACCAAAAGACTTCTTGTTTCTGTTTCTGTATGAAATGTTCTGTTACAGTTAGACGATAATGTGGCATCAGAAGCAGCAGTGTCCTTTTCCATGAGGCTTATCTACGGTGAGCCAAAATGGACAAAACAGCGTGAGATTAATTCCAAAATGTCCAATCAGGGAAGTGTGTAGAGAGTGAGATGATAAAGGTATCTTACTCTCTGATCATTAAGGAAACATGCTATGTTGAAGTGCTGGCTTCTCTGACAACAATGCAGCAGCCAGTATGTCCTCCTTCTAACTTTAGATTCTGCTCCTGAATGCTCTGGATTTGTTTGGACCAGAGAAGGTAGGAGCTTTTAAGACACCTCCCAAATGGCCGTTTTGGACGCCCCTCAGTTTGTCAGATATGAGAGCAGTTATCAGGTCAACAGGTGTTGCAGCGATGGAAGCGGTCAAGAGAAGTGGTTCAGATAGAAGTGATTGTACCCGACCTAAAAAGCCTCTGCATGTTTCTAATAAGCTCCACGAGCAGAAACGTGCTCAAACTAGGATCAATATTGGAGATGCTTTTGAAAAATGGAGAGAGGTTAGAACACAGAAAGGTTTACAGACCCATGCAGAGCTGGATAAACACTGAAGCTTCAGAGTCCACCACATGGTGACCTGTGTGAACATGGACTCTATAAAGGAGGGGGGGGGGGGGACAGCTCTCTATGATGTTTAGAATTTAGACTGCAGTACCCATTTTAAACACTAGGGGCAGAGTTACATACTGCTCCTTTAATGCTGATAGGCTACATTTTTAAACATACTTTGTGTTATAAAGTCTTACTTTTTAAACATTTCTTGTAAAGCTCCGAGTGTTCTGTCTTTATGGTTGTATAAATGCTGCTTTATTAATCATCAGATTTTTGTTTATGAGGATTAATTTAATAAACGCGATGATCATCATGTGTTTATTTTTATTTTTTTATTGTTATTAAAACATCTCAGCAACAGTACCTGATTTATCTTGATATAAAAT
>NW_027077269.1:44793-62293 GCF_963930695.1 Labrus bergylta | reverse complement strand
CATGTATCATGTAGTATGTAGTATGCAGCATGTAGTATGTAGTATGTAGCCTTTAGTATGTAGTATGTAGCATGTAGTATGTAGTATGTAGCCTTTAGTATGTAGTATGTAGCATGTAGCCTTTAGTATGTATCATGTATCATGTAGTATGTAGTATGTAGCATGTAGCATGTAGTATGTAGTATGTAGCCTTTAGTATGTAGTATGTAGCATGTAGTATGTAGTATGTAGCCTTTAGTATGTAGTATGTAGTATGTAGCCTTTAGTATGTAGTATGTAGCCTTTAGTATGTATCATGGAGCCTTTAGTATGTATCATGTATCATGTAGTATGTAGTATGTAGTATGTAGCCTTTAGTATGTAGTATGTAGCCTTTAGTATGTAGTATGTAGCCTTTAGTATGTATCATGTAGCCTTTAGTATGTATCATGTATCATGTAGTATGTAGTATGTAGTATGTAGCATGTAGTATGTAGTATGTAGCCTTTAGTATGTATCATGTAGCCTTTAGTATGTAGTATGTAGCCTTTAGTATGTAGTATGTAGCCTTTAGTATGTATCATGTAGTAGGTAGTATGTAGCATGTAGTATGTAGCATGTAGCATGTAGTATGAAGTATGTAGTATGTAGCATGTAGCATGTAGTATGTAGTATGTAGTATGTAGTATGTAGCCTTTAGTATGTAGTATGTAGTATGTAGCCTTTAGTATGTATCATGTAGCCTTTAGTATGTATCATGTATCATGTAGTATGTAGTATGTAGCATGTAGCATGTAGTATGTAGTATGTAGTATGTAGTATGTAGCCTTTAGTATGTATCATGTAGCCTTTAGTATGTATCATGTGGTATGTAGTATGTAGTATGTAGTATGTAGTATGTAGTATGTAGCCTTTAGTATGTAGTATGTAGTATGTAGCCTTTAGTATGTAGTATGTAGCCTTTAGTATGTATCATGGAGCCTTTAGTATGTATCATGTATCATGTAGTATGTAGTATGTAGTATGTAGCCTTTAGTATGTAGTATGTAGTATGTAGCCTTTAGTATGTATCATGTAGCCTTTAGTATGTATCATGTAGTATGTAGTATGTAGCATGTAGTATGTAGTATGTAGCCTTTAGTATGTATCATGTAGTATATAGTATGTAGTATGAAGTATGTAGTATGTACCCTGTAGTATGTAGCATGTAGCATGTAGTAAGTAGTATGTAGTATGTAGCATGTAGCATGTAGTATGTACCCTGTAGTATGTAGCATGTAGTATATAGTATGTAGTATGTACCATGTAGTATGTACCCTGTAGTATGTAGTATGTAGCATGTAGCATGTAGTATATAGTATGTAGTATGTAGTATGTAGTATGTAGTATGTACCCTGTAGTATGTAGTATGTAGCATGTAGCATGTAGTATATAGTATATAGTATGTAGTATGTAGTATGTAGCATGTAGCATGTAGTATGTACCCTGTAGTATGTAGCATGTAGTATATAGTATGTAGTATGTAGTATATAGCATGTAGTATATAGTATATAGTATGTAGTATGTAGTATGTAGCATGTAGTATGTAGTATGTACCCTGTAGTATATAGTATGTAGCATGTAGCATGTAGTATATAGTATATAGTATGTAGTATGTAGTATGTAGTATGTAGCATGTAGTATGTAGTATGTACCCTGTAGTATATAGTATGTAGCATGTAGCATGTAGTATATAGTATATAGTATGTAGTATGTAGTATGTAGCATGTAGTATGTAGCATATAGTATATAGTATGTAGTATGTAGCATGTAGCATGTAGTATGTAGTATGTAGCCTTTAGTATGTAGTATGTAGCATGTAGTATGTTGTATGTAGCCTGTAGTATGTAGTATGTAGCCTTTAGTATGTAGTGTGTAGCCTTTAGTTTGCATCATGGAGCCTTTAGTATGTATCATGTATCATGTAATATGTAGTATGTAGTATGTAGTATGTAGCCTGTAGCCTGTAGTATGTATCATGTAGCCTTTAGTATGTATCATGTATCATGTAGTATGTAGTATGTAGCATGTAGCATGTAGTATGTAGTATGTAGTATGTAGCCTTTAGTATGTAGTATGTAGCATGTAGTATGTAGTATGTGGCCTTTAGTATGTAGTATGTAGTATGTAGCCTTTAGTATGTATCATGGAGCCTTTAGTATGTATCATGTATCATGTAGTATGTAGTATGTAGTATGTAGTATGTAGTATGTAGTATGTAGTATGTAGTATGTAGCCTTTAGTATGTAGTATGTAGCCTTTAGTATGTATCATGTAGCCTTTAGTATGTATCATGTAGTATGTAGTATGTAGCATGTAGTATGTAGTATGTAGCCTTTAGTATGTAGCCTTTAGTATGTAGTATGTAGCCTTTAGTATGTATCATGTAGTAGGTAGTATGTAGCATGTAGTATGTAGCATGTAGTATGAAGTATGTATCATGTATCATGTAGTATGTAGTATGTAGCATGTAGCATGTAGTATGTAGTATGTAGTATGTAGCCTTTAGTATGTATCATGTAGCCTTTAGTATGTATCATGTGGTATGTAGTATGTAGTATGTAGTATGTAGCCTTTAGTATGTAGTATGTAGTATGTAGCCTTTAGTATGTAGTATGTAGTATGTAGCCTTTAGTATGTAGTATGTAGCCTTTAGTATGTATCATGGAGCCTTTAGTATGTATCATGTATCATGTAGTATGTAGTATGTAGTATGTAGTATGTAGCCTTTAGTATGTAGTATGTAGTATGTAGCCTTTAGTATGTATCATGTAGCCTTTAGTATGTATCATGTAGTATGTAGCATGTAGTATGTAGTATGTAGCCTTTAGTATGTATCATGTAGCCTTTAGTATGTATCATGCAGTATGTAGTATGTAGTATGTAGCCTTTAGTATGTATCATGTAGTAGGTAGTATGTAGCATGTAGTATGTAGCATGTAGCATGTAGTATGAAGTATGTAGTATGTAGCATGTAGCATGTAGTATGTAGCATGTAGCATGTAGTATGTAGTATGTAGCCTTTAGTATGTAGCATGTAGTATATAGTATGTAGTATGAAGTATGTAGTATGTACCCTGTAGTATGTAGCATGTAGCATGTAGTATGTAGTATGTAGTATGTAGTATGTAGCATGTAGCATGTAGTATGTACCCTGTAGTATGTAGCATGTAGTATATAGTATATAGTATGTAGTATGTAGTATGTAGCATGTACCCTGTAGTATGTAGCATGTAGCATGTAGTATATAGTATGTAGTATGTAGTATGTAGTATGTAGTATGTAGTATGTAGCATGTAGCATGTAGTATGTACCCTGTAGTATGTAGCATGTAGTATATAGTATATAGTATGTAGTATGTAGTATATAGCATGTAGTATATAGTATGTAGTATGTAGTATGTAGCATGTAGTATGTAGTATGTACCCTGTAGTATGTAGTATGTAGTATGTAGCATGTAGCATGTAGTATATAGTATATAGTATGTAGTATGTAGTATGTAGTATGTAGCATGTAGCATGTAGTATATAGTATGTAGTATGTAGTATGTAGTATGTAGTATGTAGTATATAGCATGTAGTATGTAGCCTGTAGTTGTTAGTACCTACTATTCAGTAGGCAGATATTTGTTCCTACTTCTTCTGATTCATTCAGTAAGGAAGTGACGTCATTTACGTTTCCTGAACCGGCCGCATCCACAGGTTTTTATTTTTTGTTTATTTTTTGTTTATCTTTATTCAAGAAGAGTGATGCTCATATACAGTCAGGTAAACAAAAAACAATATCACAATGTAAATCAAGTAAAAGATTAAATAACTAAATAACATACAGTACATAAAGAACAAATGAAAGACAGTAATATACAGAATATAAAATAAACCAATAAAGACACATTTAAATAGTGACATCATTATTTAAATAGTGAACTCATTATTTAAATAGTTAAATCATTATTTAAATAGTGAACTCATTATTTAAATAGTGACATCATTATTTAAATAGTGAAATCATTATTTAAATAGTTAAATCATTATTTAAATAGTGAACTCATTATTTAAATAGTTAAATCATTATTTAAATAGTTAAATCATTATTTAAATAGTTAAATCATTATTTAAATAGTGAACTCATTATTTAAATAGTTAAATCATTATTTAAATAGTTAAATCATTATTTAAATAGTGAACTCATTATTTAAATAGTGAACTCATTATTTAAATAGTTAAATCATTATTTAAATAGTTAAATCATTATTTAAATAGTGAACTCATTATTTAAATAGTGAACTCATTATTTAAATAGTTAAATCATTATTTAAATAGTGAACTCATTATTTAAATAGTGAAATCATTATTTAAATAGTGACATCATTATTTAAATAGAGGGGGAAAGGTTTTATAATAGTGCAGACTTTTGTTTTATTTTCTGTTGTTAATTTAAAGTAGTGATTTCAGTCGGGACTTTAACTCTAGATTAAAAATTGATTCAAATAATCCACGCTCGTTTGTTTTGTTTTGATTTGGAGGCGCACGTGAAGTGCCGATTTACGTTTTATTTCGCACAGCATTGTGGGTAAAATACAATTCATTTCCTGAAAGGACGCATTCGATCCATACTGCATAAAAGCAGGAAGTTAGTATCCATACTGAAATGTTCAGTATACTGAGGTGGACCCAAAAAATGACCACGAGGGTTCAGACTCCTGAAAAGTACTGACTACTGAACTGTGGATATTCAGAAAGGGCCTGTAAATTTCAGGATGGCTACTAACTTCCAGGTTTTCTGCAGTATGGGTCGGATGCATCCTTCAGTTGTATTTTAACTCCCACAATGCAGTGGGACTTCACGTGCGCCTCCAAAACAAAACTACGAGGATGATGTGGCAGCTTTCAAATGTGAAGTTATTCTTTTTTTTTTTACATGCAATGTGAACTTTTGTATTCTTCACTGAGCCGTGCTGCAGATCACATCTGAGCTGGAAGGAATCAGACGAAGAAGGAACAAATATCTGCCTACTGAACAGCAGAAAATGACTTCTGTTTAGAGGCTCAGGTAACATAAAACAATCTCAGCCTTTAGACTCATCAAATCAAAAGTTCCATGAACGAGTGTTTCTCTAGCCTTGTTTCAAATGCGTACTGCAGTGTGAATAAAAGGTGTCTGTACGTTTTCTTTTTAACCGAGGGGGGGGGGCACATGTAAAGTTCTGACCGTTGGGTTTGGTTGGTGCCGCTGATTTCAGCTGCATGCTGGATGCTTCCAGTGAGTTTTTTCTTGCATTTCTTTCGGGGAGAAAGTTGTTCCTCCTCGTGTTTATTCACCTGTTTGGACATTTTGTGTGATTTAATGGTCATATTTGTTTCACTGGAGGTCAAAGGGTTAACCCGTCATCATTCAGTAGAGTGAGGTATTAAACATTTCATCACCTTCTCAGAGGATTTGTGAAGATGCTCTCTACAGACTGAGTGAAACAGCGCCCTCTGCTGGTCATTTAATGCCAACGACGTTTCATTTCTCCAGATCAGAGTTCAGCTTCAAAATCAACCAGGTAAACTCAGACTATATTTAGAGATTGAAAGCTCACTGCATCAAAAGAGGAGAGATGAACAAAGAAAATAAAGATGGAGGCTTACAAGCCACTGATTTAGATTTCATTAACATTAAAAATGAGCTGAACACGTTTTCAAATCTTTAAGAGGTTTTACTGAAATGTTATTTGACTTTTCAAAGGCTCCCAATTAAATGGTCCCTCTTTCACCAGTATGTCCTTCTATACTGGAAACTTCTTCACAGCTTCACTCCACAAAGCACTCGGATATGGAATAACAGATCTATCAGTGTCAGAAACTAATGGCTGTGTCCCACTTACTGGATATAAATGGCTGCATAATGTTTATTTGAGCCTTAAAATATTAGAAAACATCCATAAATGATGTGAACATGTCTGCCCATTGAAGGGTTAAGTCATTTGAGTCATTAAAAGTCCAAAGACTCTGTCAGTCATCGCTAACACTGGAGTATAAAATAAAAACAGAACTTCCACTCCCGTCCTGTAGGTGGCGGTAATCCATCTCAGTATCGCTTCATCGTCGAACAAAGGAAGCGCAGAAGGCGAAGGGCGGTTTGAGTCTTCCAGCTTGCCGTCGGGCTGCAGGAAATCACATTGTGAGAAACGCGACAGTTGAATCAGTTTCATACATTTTCACACTCTGAGTTTATTCTCATCTGACGCAGAATTAAAAAACCACCTTTGAGCTTCCTTCTTTCCGTTTAGTCGGTGTTTGTTTCCGTGTGTGTGAAGCTGGAAGTGGATTTACCGTAACTCCGAGAGTTTTCCTCCACAATGATGAACTATTCTGACTACGACTCTGACGGATACTCTTCTAATGAAGACGTAGACTACGTCCCTTCAGGTGAGGAGCACACACACCTGGCGTTAGCTTCCAGGGAGCTAACTGGCGCTAACAACACAGGAGACACCTGCAGCCGAGCACTCACGCGCTTTTGAGTTGCGCGTGTGTTAAAGACATTACGGTATAACAACTAGTTTCAAAATAAAAGCCCACTACTGGCTTGTGTCTCGTCTTTACAATTGGAGGCAGAGCCATATCAACGATCTTTTAAATGGCTCTGGAATACAGGAAATAACAGGAAACTCTGATGGAGAATTTCTAAAAGCCAGTTGAAATATCAGAAATAAGTAATCAGAATCAGAAATACTTTATTAATCCCAGGGGGGAATTTGTTTGCAGCTAAATTAAGATTAATATTCAAACTAAACTTGTGTTTTAGTTTAATTCAGACTGATGTTCAAGACTTCACAATGTAAATCAGAAAATATCGAGAGTGCTTGATATGAAATATGAAAAAAATTAACATTACTGTTAAATTTCAATTTGAGATTAGAATAAATCCCCAATTTCCACCATCTTATTTTCAGTTTTTATTTTTTTTTAATTTATCTTATTTTAGAACTAAAATGAGGCTGTGCAACGTTTATTTTTAATCTCAAATCAAAACAAGACAGGAATATCGATTATTTATCACATTTCAGAACACTTTAATTTGAAATCCCATAACAATCAGTCCAGATTTGGGCTGAATGTCATTGTGAGTTCATGAACTACCAGCCTGAACTGAAACGAGTTGGTGGAAAATAGGAGGTTATTTGTAGTCTTAAATTAAAACAAGACATGAATGTATTTTATTTTCCGTTTTTCGGATGGCCATTATTTTGAAGTTCCAAACCAGATTGACTTGATTTTGGCTGAATTACATTGTGAGGTTGTGTCCTATGAGTCTGAACTAAAATGGGTTTAAATTACATTAGTAACAGCTGCAACTGTTACTAAATACTGATATTCCAAAGGGCTTTTATATTGAAAGTCCCCATGAAATTGTCTTGTTAATTCCTCTATTCAAGCCAGCCTCAACTTCTAAAACCATAGATATGCCAGTGTGGGCTTTTATTTTGAAACTAGTTGTTGCGGGCTCTTACCGTAATGCTTCTAAGACAAAGTGAGGGCTTGACTACCATCAGGAGAGAATCAACAACACGAGTGAAACCTCAAAGTCTTTAAAATGAAGAGAAATAAATCATATTTATGAAGCAGTCTTTATTACGTCATTGATTACGTCATTGGCTGTTTGGCCCGTTGTTTATGTTATGTTATCTTTATTTCTTTATTGTTTACAGATACATTTAGGTTGTCAAATATCCCGATACGTCGATACTTTTTCATACCAAGAATGTTAAAATGATACGATCTGTTTTTGTAAATGATCGATGTTATAAAATCTTAATATTTCAAACCAAAAGCTGCCGTATTGTAATTCAACACATCACAGCAGGTGTTGGATTATATTGACAGGTGTTTTTGATTTCTTGTTATTAACAAAGATCAGTGACACACCTGTGAATCATTCTTAGTGTACTAGCCGAAAATGGTAAAATAAAATACTGAATATATTTGTAGTCATTATGGTGGTGCTCTGGTTTTCCTTCAGGTCAGATAACAAGGTGTAGCGGCTTCATGTGAGGGACATCTGGGGTAGTGGAGGGGGGAGGAGGGGTGGATTCAGAAGCCCCAAATCAGAAGCAAATCAATCCTGGTGGGATCACAACGGAGGACTGCTCAGCGGTTTGTCCCTCACAGGATGTGGTAGCCTGCGGGGGTATTTTTGGTCTCTTTCTTTTACTTTCCATCTTTCACATTCTGTATTTCTTTTCCCCCCTCGGCCTCCTGCTCTCTTCCACTGCAGATGATAACCTCAGTGAGGACGACATTAACGAATGTGAGAGGGAGGAGCCTCTGAGCCGAGACGACGGCGTCCCGCATCCTGACAAAGTGGGCAAGAGGAAGAAGAAGAAAGATATCAGCGTGAGGTGAGAGATGGAGCTTTATGTCACTCAGTGAGGACGATCCTCTCTCAAAGATCAAAAGATCAAACATTCCTCAGGTGAAGAAGCTGACCATGACTTTTGTTCACAGGAAGAGGAAGAAAGGAGTCCTGAAAGTCGACGAAGAAGAAGGGGAGGGCGGAGACGCCGCAGAGGAGGCTCAGCAGCCGCCGCAGGAGGACGAGGACGAGGACGAGGAACCCGCCAAGAAGGAGAAAGACGACGCAACACAGAAGAAGAAAACGGACGACCTCTGGGCCAGCTTCCTGTCTGACGTCGGGTCCAGACCCAAAGAGTCCACAGCGCCCCCCCAGCCCAGCAGCACACGCACGGTAAACACGAGCGCTCACTGTGGTGGTGTGAAGCTGTGGAGGGGTCACAGAGCGCCTTGTTGTAGGTCGAGGATCAGACATGTTGGACTCGGGTCATCGTGTGCGTGTGTGATTCTCGTCTGTTGTGTTTTTGTTTCTCAGGTCGATTCCTCGCCGTCGACGATCACTCCTTCGAGAACGGAGACTAAAGAGCCGGCTAAAGTCACCATCACCAAAGTGTTCGACTTCGCTGGAGAAGAAGTAAGGTAAGATGTGATGAGTCCTCGTGGTTATCCACAGTCTGACTTCCTGTAAGGAGAGAAACACACACTCACTCTTAAAGGGACACTTCACCATGAAACATGAGTCTGTGTTGACTTTGGGTCATATGTGTAGAAATGTGAAATACATTTTGAAGTTGGTGCCTTCTTGACTGAGAAAAGACAGAAAGTGACTTTTTGGCTCATGGATGAAAGACAACAACTCCCAGAATGCACAGCTCCGCCCCAGCTCCAGCCGGCCCCGGCTCCTCGTTCCAGCCGCCGCCGACAGGCCGGTCTTGTGCCCCCTGTTCCTCCATCAGCCTCGACTGCTCGCCGCTATACTGCAGCTCGTAGAGATAGACACAAACATCTGACTCAACACAGGACTTCACAACCCCCTTCATCCATCTCACTTTGAAGATGAAACATACGATCATACCCCCCCCCCCCCCCCAACGGCCCCCCCTTGCAGGTCAAGTTAATGAAAACAAAATATATATATATATATTTAGATTTATTTTGGGGTGTTTTTGTGCCTTTATTGTAGAGATAGGATAGAGGATAGTGGATAAGAAGTCATTAAGGATAGCTTTCAGATAGAACAGGGCAGCTGCCATTACAAGTAACACATGAACAGAGATTCCTTCAAGTGTTTGTGTCGGCGTCCGTCTGACTCCTCCCCCCTCCCCCCCCCCCCCAAAAGCTGTAAACCTAGGGGAAACCCTGTCATACTTGTGTTATTCTCATCTTTATCCATAGAGCCTGTTAGCATAGCTTCCAAGCAATATAGTGGACGTTGAGTTTAGATTCTGCGAGTGAGGTCCCGCCCACTGATCTGTGATTGGTCTGTAGCTTCAGTAGGTCAGTGGGTGTCCAAACAGAAGAAGTGAACGTGGAATCTCCTCATTTCAACCTTTGAAGGTTTTCATGACTCACCTGCTTCATGGGAAAGTTGGATGTGCGGACACTTCCTTTAAAACAAAGTTGCTCTCCTTTAGAAGTCAGCTTTCACATTGACCACTAGGTGGTGCCACTCACACACGGATGCAGTCTGTGTGTGAGTGTGTGTGTGTGTGTGTGTGTGTGTGTGTGTGTGTGTGAGTGTGTGTGTGTGTGTGTGTGTGTGTGTGTACAGAGTGAGATCAGAGCAGTGTTGATGTAGCTCATGCTCAAGGTTCAAGGTCTCTTGATCTGTACCGAGAAAGATAAACATTGATTCTAACATCATCCTGTCTGTAGCTCGTCTCTCTCTCTCTGTATGATTCTAACATCATCCTGTCTGTAGCTCGTCTCTCTCTGTATGATTCTAACATCATCCTGTCTGTAGCTCGTCTCTCTCTCTGTGTGATTCTAACATCATCCTGTCTGTAGCTCGTCTCTCTCTCTGTGTGATTCTAACATCATCCTGTCTGTAGCTCGTCTCTCTCTGTATGATTCTAACATCATCCTGTCTGTAGCTCGTCTCTCTCTCTCTGTATGATTCTAACATCATCCTGTCTGTAGCTCGTCTCTCTCTGTGTGATTCTAACATCATCCTGTCTGTAGCTCGTCTCTCTCTCTGTGTGATTCTAACATCATCCTGTCTGTAGCTCGTCTCTCTCTGTATGATTCTAACATCATCCTGTCTGTAGCTCGTCTCTCTCTCTGTATGATTCTAACATCATCCTGTCTGTAGCTCGTCTCTCTCTCTGTATGATTCTAACATCATCCTGTCTGTAGCTCGTCTCTCTCTCTGTGTGATTCTAACATCATCCTGTCTGTAGCTCGTCTCTCTCTGTGTGATTCTAACATCATCCTGTCTGTAGCTCGTCTCTCTCTCTGTGTGATTCTAACATCATCCTGTCTGTAGCTCGTCTCTCTCTCTGTGTGATTCTATCATCATCCTGTCTGTAGCTCGTCTCTCTCTGTGTGATTCTAACATCATCCTGTCTGTAACTCGTCTCTCTCTCTGTGTGATTCTAACATCATCCTGTCTGTAGCTCGTCTCTCTCTGTGTGATTCTAACATCATCCTGTCTGTAGCTCGTCTCTCTCTGTGTGATTCTAACATCATCCTGTCTGTAGCTCGTCTCTCTCTCTGTATGATTCTAACATCATCCTGTCTGTAGCTCGTCTCTCTCTGTGTGATTCTAACATCATCCTGTCTGTAGCTCGTCTCTCTCTCTGTGTGATTCTAACATCATCCTGTCTGTAGCTCGTCTCTCTCTCTGTGTGACATCATCCTGTCTGTAGCTCGTCTCTCTCTCTGTGTGACATCATCCTGTCTGTAGCTCGTCTCTCTCTCTGTGTGACATCATCCTGTCTGTAGCTCGTCTCTCTCTGTGTGATTCTAACATCATCCTGTCTGTAGCTCGTCTCTCTCTGTATGATTCTAACATCATCCTGTCTGTAGCTCGTCTCTCTCTCTGTGTGATTCTAACATCATCCTGTCTGTAGCTCGTCTCTCTCTCTCTGTGATTCTAACATCATCCTGTCTGTAGCTCGTCTCTCTCTCTGTATGATTCTAACATCATCCTGTCTGTAGCTCGTCTCTCTCTCTGTGTGATTCTAACATCATCCTGTCTGTAGCTCGTCTCTCTCTCTGTGTGATTCTAACATCATCCTGTCTGTAGCTCGTCTCTCTCTCTGTGTGATTCTAACATCATCCTGTCTGTAGCTCGTCTCTCTCTCTGTGTGATTCTAACATCATCCTGTCTGTAGCTCGTCTCTCTCTCTGTGTGATTCTAACATCATCCTGTCTGTAGCTCGTCTCTCTCTGTGTGATTCTAACATCATCCTGTCTGTAGCTCGTCTCTCTCTCTGTATGATTCTAACATCATCCTGTCTGTAGCTCGTCTCTCTCTCTCTGTGATTCTAACATCATCCTGTCTGTAGCTCGTCTCTCTCTGTGTGACATCATCCTGTCTGTAGCTCGTCTCTCTCTCTCTGTATGATTCTAACATCATCCTGTCTGTAGCTCGTCTCTCTCTCTGTATGATTCTAACATCATCCTGTCTGTAGCTCGTCTCTCTCTCTCTGTATGATTCTAACATCATCCTGTCTGTAGCTCGTCTCTCTCTCTGTATGATTCTAACATCATCCTGTCTGTAGCTCGTCTCTCTCTGTATGATTCTAACATCATCCTGTCTGTAGCTCGTCTCTCTCTGTGTGATTCTAACATCATCCTGTCTGTAGCTCGTCTCTCTCTCTGTGTGATTCTAACATCATCCTGTCTGTAGCTCTTCTCTCTGTATGATTCTAACATCATCCTGTCTGTAGCTCGTCTCTCTCTGTATGATTCTAACATCATCCTGTCTGTAGCTCGTCTCTCTCTCTGTGTGATTCTAACATCATCCTGTCTGTAGCTCGTCTCTCTCTGTATGATTCTAACATCATCCTGTCTGTAGCTCGTCTCTCTCTCTGTGTGATTCTAACATCATCCTGTCTGTAGCTCGTCTCTCTCTGTGTGATTCTAACATCATCCTGTCTGTAGCTCGTCTCTCTCTCTGTATGATTCTAACATCATCCTCTCTGTAGCTCGTCTCTCTCTGTGTGATTCTAACATCATCCTGTCTGTAGCTCATCTCTCTCTGTGTGACATCATCCTGTCTGTAGCTCGTCTCTCTCTGTGTGATTCTAACATCATCCTGTCTGTAGCTCGTCTCTCTCTCTCTGTGATTCTAACATCATCCTGTCTGTAGCTCGTCTCTCTCTCTGTATGATTCTAACATCATCCTGTCTGTAGCTCGTCTCTCTCTCTGTATGATTCTAACATCATCCTGTCTGTAGCTCGTCTCTCTCTCTGTATGATTCTAACATCATCCTGTCTGTAGCTCGTCTCTCTCTCTGTATGATTCTAACATCATCCTGTCTGTAGCTCGTCTCTCTCTGTGTGACATCATCCTGTCTGTAGCTCGTCTCTCTCTGTGTGATTCTAACATCATCCTGTCTGTAGCTCGTCTCTCTCTCTGTATGATTCTAACATCATCCTGTCTGTAGCTCGTCTCTCTCTGTGTGATTCTAACATCATCCTGTCTGTAGCTCGTCTCTCTCTGTGTGATTCTAACATCATCCTGTCTGTAGCTCGTCTCTCTCTCTGTATGATTCTAACATCATCCTGTCTGTAGCTCGTCTCTCTCTGTGTGATTCTAACATCATCCTGTCTGTAGCTCGTCTCTCTCTGTGTGATTCTAACATCATCCTGTCTGTAGCTCATCTCTCTCTGTGTGACATCATCCTGTCTGTAGCTCGTCTCTCTCTGTGTGATTCTAACATCATCCTGTCTGTAGCTCGTCTCTCTCTCTCTGTGATTCTAACATCATCCTGTCTGTAGCTCGTCTCTCTCTCTGTATGATTCTAACATCATCCTGTCTGTAGCTCGTCTCTCTCTCTGTATGATTCTAACATCATCCTGTCTGTAGCTCGTCTCTCTCTGTGTGATTCTAACATCATCCTGTCTGTAGCTCGTCTCTCTCTCTGTATGATTCTAACATCATCCTGTCTGTAGCTCGTCTTTCTCTGTGTGACATCATCCTGTCTGTAGCTCGTCTCTCTCTGTGTGATTCTAACATCATCCTGTCTGTAGCTCGTCTTTCTCTGTGTGACATCATCCTGTCTGTAGCTCGTCTCTCTCTGTGTGATTCTAACATCATCCTGTCTGTAGCTCGTCTCTCTCTCTCTGTGATTCTAACATCATCCTGTCTGTAGCTCGTCTCTCTCTCTGTATGATTCTAACATCATCCTGTCTGTAGCTCGTCTCTCTCTCTGTATGATTCTAACATCATCCTGTCTGTAGCTCGTCTCTCTCTGTGTGATTCTAACATCATCCTGTCTGTAGCTCGTCTCTCTCTGTGTGATTCTAACATCATCCTGTCTGTAGCTCGTCTCTCTCTCTGTATGATTCTAACATCATCCTGTCTGTAGCTCGTCTCTCTCTCTGTGTGATTCTAACATCATCCTGTCTGTAGCTCGTCTCTCTCTGTGTGATTCTAACATCATCCTGTCTGTAGCTCGTCTCTCTCTGTGTATGATTCTAACATCATCCTGTCTGTAGCTCGTCTCTCTCTGTGTGATTCTAACATCATCCTGTCTGTAGCTCGTCTCTCTCTCTGTGTGATTCTAACATCATCCTGTCTGTAGCTCGTCTCTCTCTCTCTGTATGATTCTAACATCATCCTGTCTGTAGCTCGTCTCTCTCTCTGTATGATTCTAACATCATCCTGTCTGTAGCTCGTCTCTCTCTCTCTGTATGATTCTAACATCATCCTGTCTGTAGCTCGTCTCTCTCTCTCTGTATGATTCTAACATCATCCTGTCTGTAGCTCATCTCTCTCTGTGTGACATCATCCTGTCTGTAGCTCGTCTCTCTCTGTGTGACATCATCCTGTCTGTAGCTCGTCTCTCTCTGTGTGACATCATCCTGTCTGTAGCTCGTCTCTCTCTGTGTGATTCTAACATCATCCTGTCTGTAGCTCGTCTCTCTCCCTGTGTGATTCTAACATCATCCTGTCTGTAGCTCGTCTCTCTCTGTGTGACATCATCCTGTCTGTAGCTCGTCTCTCTCTGTGTGATTCTAACATCATCCTGTCTGTAGCTCGTCTCTCTCCCTGTGTGATTCTAACATCATCCTGTCTGTAGCTCGTCTCTCTCTGTGTGACATCATCCTGTCTGTAGCTCGTCTCTCTCTGTGTGACATCATCCTGTCTGTAGCTCGTCTCTCTCTGTGTGACATCATCCTGTCTGTAGCTCGTCTCTCTCTGTGTGACATCATCCTGTCTGTAGCTCGTCTCTCTCTGTGTGACATCATCCTGTCGGTCTGAAGGTTTCTGAGCTCGTCTTGTTTCCTGTTTCTTTGTCTTCAGGCTCAGCGAGCTCGTTCAGTAAATTATGAATAAATCCGGATGTTCTTGTTGTCTCTGGTGCACAGACTTTCAGTACATTATGTAGATCTGTGTTTCCCTTCATTTCCAACAACTCCACATTATTTATTCATGCTGCACCTTTTAAAGAAGCACGCAGCCAAAGTCAAAAAGTAGAAAACAACAGATACAGTCTGAACATTAAAAATCACAGCTCACCACACTGATTCAACATTTAGAAACTTTTAAAATACGCTCGGCGCACAACAGGAGACACTTCAGGGTCTTCATGACTTCACCAGGCGCCTCACAGACAGTCGAGGGTTTCCCATAAAATCAGTGTGTGCCGACGCCCAGCAGACAGGAAACATGCTGCCCTCCTCAGTGTTTACATCGCTCTGTGTTTTATTTCTGTAACAAACATGATGGTGGCTGTAATTCATGGGATTGATTATGCATGAGGCGCTGTAATTACACAGGCTCCAGATCAGCACATGGATGATGGTTGTAAGTATTCCCACAGCGACAGTATTCTGCAGGCTGAAACGTGTCTGCCTCCATGTTTGTTCCTCTTTTTAAGTTTGAACCAATAATCAATACTTCAGATCTCATGTTTCCCTCACGTTCATCCTCCTTTAACCTCGGGGATCCTGCGTGAGACGACATTCATCTTTTTACAAACACTCCTCCCTCTCCTCTTCCTCCTCTCTTTCTCCCTCTCCTTCTCTCCTCTCCTCCTCTCCTCCTCCTCCCTCTCCTCTTCCTTGTCCTCTCCTCCTCCTCTCTTTCTCCCTCTCCCTCTCCTCTTCCTCCCTCTCCTCCTCTCTTCCTCCCTCTCCTCTTCCTCCCTCTCTTCCTCCTCCTCTCCTCCTCTCTTCCTCCCTCTCCTCTTCCTCCCTCTCCTCCTCTCTTCGTCCTCCCTCTCCTCCTCCCTCTCCTCCTCTCTTCCTCCCTCTCCTCTTCCTCCCTCTCTTCCTCCTCCTCTCCTCCTCTCTTCCTCCCTCTCCTCTTCCTCCCTCTCCTCCTCTCTTCGTCCTCCCTCTCCTCCTCCCTCTCCTCCTCTCTTCCTCCCTCTCCTCCTCTCTTCCTCCTCTCCTCTCCTCTCTTCCTCCTCTCCTCTCTTCCTCCTCCTCTCCTCTCCTCCCTCTCCTCTCCTCTCTTCCTCCTCTCCTCTCCTCTCTTCCTCCTCTCCTCTCCTCTCTTCCTCCTCTCCTCTCTTCCTCCTCCTCTCCTCTCCTCCCTCTCCTCTCCTCTCTTCCTCCTCTCCTCTCCTCTCCTCTCCTCTCTTTCTCCCTCTCCTTCTCTCCTCTCCTCCTCCTCCCTCTCCTCTTCCTTGTCCTCTCCTCCTCCCTCTCCTCCTCCTCTCTTTCTCCCTCTCCCTCTCCTCTCCCTCCCTCTCCTCCTCTCTTTCTCCCTCTCCTCTTCCTCCCTCTCTTCCTCCTCCTCTCCTCCTCTCTTCCTCCCTCTCCTCTTCCTCCCTCTCCTCCTCTCTTCGTCCTCCCTCTCCTCCTCTCCTCCTCCCTCTCCTCCTCCCTCTCCTCCTCTCTTCCTCCCTCTCCTCCTCTCTTCCTCCTCTCCTCTCCTCTCTTCCTCCTCTCCTCTCCTCTCTTCCTCCTCTCCTCCCTCTCCTCTCCTCTCCTCTCTTCCTCCTCCCTCTCCTCTCCTCTCCTCTCTTCCTCCTCTCCTCTCCTCTCCTCTCCTCTCCTCTCTTCCTCCTCTCCTCTCTCTCCTCCTCTCCTCCTCTCCTCTCCTCTCCTCTCCTCTCCTCCTCCTCTCTCTCCTCCTCTCCTCCTCCCCCTCTCCTCCCTCTCCTCTCTCTGTGTAATTATAGCTGCATATAATCAGCATACATAACAGGCCAAGGCTTTCAGGGCGGCCCTGATGGATGTTAGTGTTTGTGGAGTCTGAGCAGAGCTGATGTTCCCAGAGGACACAACCATGCTTCTTCTTATAGCTGCAATATGGAACCCAGTTTGACCTGATAACTGCTCTCATATCTGGTAAACTGAGGGGCGTCCAAAACGGCTGTGTGGGGGGGGGGGGGGGGGGGTCTTAAAAGCGCCTACCTTCTCTGGTCCAAACAAATCCAGAGCATTCAGGAGCAGAATCTAAAGTTAGAAGGAGGACATACTGGCTGCTGCATTGTTGTCAGAGAAGCCAGCACTTCAACATAGCATGTTTCCTTAATGATCAGATAGTAAGATACCTTTATCATCTCACTCTCTACACAGCTCACTGAGTGGACCTTTAATCTGAACAATTTTCTTTTTTTTAGATCCACATATAAGTACATATTTTTATTTGCTTCAAGTCCATGCACATGTTGTTCACTTCAAAGTTTTTATTTTTTACCTGTTTGACTTGAGTTGTGTGTGTGTGTGTGTGTGTGTGTGTGTGTGTGTGTGTGTGTGTGTGTGTGTGTGTGTGTGTGTGTGTGTGTGTGTGTGTGTGTGTGTGTGTGTGTGTGTGTGTGTGTGTGTGTGTGTGTGTGTGTGTGTGTGTGTGTGTGTGTGTGTGTGTCAGGGTGAATAAAGAGGTGTCGGCAGACTCCAAGGAGGCGAAGATTTATCTGAAGAGTCAGAGCAGCAAACAGGAAGAGAACATTGAAGAAGAGAAGCAGAGCTCATCACCCAGCAGATCTCCTCCTCCAGGGCCCAGGTACACACACACA
>NW_027077269.1:25000-40000 GCF_963930695.1 Labrus bergylta | reverse complement strand
TCCAACCCATTGAGTCTGAGGTGAATGACCCCATCGTGCTAAAATGCTAACTTATTTCCTGGTTTTAGAACTCCTTCCTGTGGCGCTCTTATCATTAGGGGCGGAGACTTTGGATGGAGCTGGTTTATTAAAGTCTTAATCTGGGATGTTTCACACTTAAATCAAGTATCTCCTCTGAAAATAACTCTGTGAGTCATGACTGTCTACAATGGGTGTAACACCCGAGTCCCACTGTCTGTGATGTTTTCAGAGTTTTCAGAGTCCTATCTTCACTTTGTTTACATCGCCCGGACGGCCGGCTGACTCCTCCCCTCGTGTATAAAAGTTGTTTAATTGAGGGACTAGAGAAAAGAAGAATAACATACTGTACTCACTGCTTAACTGTGTTTCTAGATCACGCTCATTTCAGGTAAATTTACATGCAGTGTGAAGATACCAGCAGAATAAAGATCACTAGCATTAGCATGCTAACACAACAATGCAGCGTGAGTTGTTTTGGTTTCATGCTGGAGCTCAAGGGCGACATCTGCTGGATCAAAACATCACATAAAGACTTTAAGGATTGGTCACTTTCAATGCCATCATTACACGAGGCCGGCTGTTGGACGTGTTACAGGTTATGTCCCTTTTTGCTTTTTTTATCATCAATGATTTATTGACGAGAGGACGACGAGGGGGAGAGGGGGAGAGGAAGACGAGGGAGAGAGGAAGAAGAGGGGGAGAGGAAGACGAGGGGGAGACGAAGAAGAGGGGGGAGACGAGGGGGAGAGGGAGACGAGGGAGAGAGGGAGACGAGGGGGAGAGGAAGAAGAGGGGGAGAGGGAGACGAGGGGGAGAGGAAGAAGAGGGGGAGAGGGAGACGAGGGGGAGAGGGAGACGAGGGAGAGAGGAGGGGGAGAGGAAGACGAGGGGGAGAGGAAGACGAGGGGGACGAGGGGGAGAGGAGGGGGAGAGGAAGACGAGGGGGAGAGGAAGAGAGGGAGACGAGGGGGAGAGGGAGACGAGGGGGAGAGGAAGAAGAGGGGGAGAGGGAGAAGAGGGGGAGAGGGAGACGAGGGAGAGAGGAGGGGGAGAGGAAGACGAGGGGGAGAGGAAGAAGAGGGGGAGAGGAAGACGAGGGAGAGAGGAAGAAGAGGGGGAGAGGAAGACGAGGGGGAGAGGAAGAAGAGGGGGAGAGGGAGACGAGGGGGAGAGGGAGAAGAGGGGGAGAGGAAGAAGAGGGAGACGAGGGAGAGAGGGAGACGAGGGGGAGAGGAAGAAGAGGGGGAGAGGGAGACGAGGGGGAGAGGAAGAAGAGGGGGAGAGGAGGGGGAGAGAGGAGGGGGAGAGGAAGACGAGGGGGAGAGGAAGAGAGGGAGACGAGGGGGAGAGGGAGACGAGGGGGAGAGGAAGAAGAGGGGGAGAGGGAGACGAGGGGGAGAGTGAGAAGAGGGGGAGAGGGAGACGGAGAGAGGAGGGGGAGAGGGAGAGGAAGAAGAGGGGGAGAGGAAGACGAGGGAGAGAGGAAGAGAGGGAGACGAGGGGGAGAGGGAGACGAGGGGGAGAGTGAGAAGAGGGGGAGAGGGAGACGAGGGAGAGAGGGAGACGAGGGAGAGAGGAGGGGGAGAGGAAGACGAGGGGGAGAGGAAGAAGAGGGGGAGAGGAAGACGAGGGAGAGAGGAAGAAGAGGGGGAGAGGAAGACGAGGGGGAGAGGAAGAAGAGGGGGAGAGGAAGACGAGGGGGAGAGGGAGACGAGGGGGAGAGGAAGAAGAGGGAGACGAGGGGGAGAGGGAGAGGGAGACGAGGGAGAGAGGAAGAAGAGGGGGAGAGGAAGACGAGGGAGAGAGGAAGAAGAGGGGGAGAGGGAGACGAGGGGGAGAGGGAGACGAGGGAGAGAGGAGGGGGAGAGGAAGACGAGGAAGAGAGGGAGACGAGGGGGAGAGGGAGACGAGGGGGAGAGGAAGAAGAGGGGGAGAGGGAGACGAGGGGGAGAGGAAGAAGAGGGGGAGAGGGAGACGAGGGGGAGAGGGGGACGAGGGAGAGAGGAAGACGAGGGAGAGAGGAAGAAGAGGGGGAGAGGAAGACGAGGGGGAGAGGAAGAGAGGGAGACGAGGGGGAGAGGGAGACGAGGGGGAGAGAGAGAAGAGGGGGAGAGTGAGAAGAGGGGAGAGGGAGACGAGGGAGAGAGGAGGGGGAGAGGAAGACGAGGGGGAGAGGGAGACGAGGGGGAGAGGAAGACGAGGGGGAGAGGAAGACGAGGGAGAGAGGGAGAGAGTCCGGCCTGGGTGCGAGCTGAGCGGCGGTTCTGTTGGGGTTTGAACCCGGGAGGCCTGGAGCTGTTTTTGGGTTTCCAGCATGCAGACACTGAGTTCATGGTGTCTCTCCTTCAGGTGAGAATCTGTGTGTGACACTTGATCACAGAGCTCTGCAGCTCAGATCAATAGCAGAGCAGGTAATCCATCATTCTGTGTGTCATCCATCATACTGCTCCAGCTGCAGGTCTGTTCTCACTCTCACCTGTCACTCAGGTGTGCTGCTCACACACCAACAGGAGAGAGTCAGAGGAGGATGTGTCCTTTACATGAATGAGGAGTCTTGATGACAAACATAAACGCATCATTTTGTTTTTTATAGGCTATAGATAATATTGTATTAAATGTTTGTACAAACAGATCACACACAGGATTTGAAGACAATCGGAACAACACCCAGAGAGCATGAAGTAATAACAGAGGTACAGGAGGGGCGCCAATCGACATCGCCTCTGTTGTAATCAGTGACATGAAAAACTCAGATTTAGTTCACCTAATAAATGAGCCTTTTGTTTTCACACACTGACACTCTTCTGCTGCTCGACTTAAAGGAGCAGAGAGAGTCACAGAACATAGTTCTTCACTCTCAGCTTGCTGTAAGTTTCTTGAATTAAGCAGTTCTGTTAAAGTGAGAGAGACAGAGAGGGGGAGAGAGGGAGACAGAGAGAGAGGGGGAGAGAGACAGAGAGGGGGGAGAGAGAGACAGAGGGGGAGAGAGGGAGACAGAGAGAGAGGGGGAGGGAGGGGGAGAGAGAGGGAGAAAGAGGGGGAGAGAGACAGAGAGGGGGGAGAGAGAGAGAAAGAGGGAGACAGAGAGAGAGATAGACAGAGAGGGGGAGAGAGAGAGGGGGAGACAGAGAGAGAGATAGACAGAGAGGGGGAGAGAGACCTGCTGCTGACAGTCACCTCAAAAACAGATTGTGATTATACTAAATCCTCACACACACACAAAGAGGTGGGATTGACGGGAGATTATCTCACGTGCACACTGATTTTATAGTGTGTTGTGTGTGTGTGTGTGTGAGAGAGAGAGAGAGAGTGTGTGTGTGTGTGTGTGTGTGTGAGAGAGAGAGAGAGAGAGTGTGTGTGTGTGTGAGAGAGAGAGTGTGTGTGTGTGTGTGAGAGAGTGAGACAGCACAGCTGGATTAACACCTGCTGTCAGAGAGTTTAATTTCCTTTATGGTGCAGAAATCATTCATCAGATTTAAAGAATGCATCTCACTATAAGACATCACTCACTCTTAAAGGGACACTTCACCATGAAACATGAATCTGTTGACTTTGGGTCATATGTGTAGAAATGTGAAATACATTACAAGTTGGTGCCTTCTTGACTGAGAAAAGACAGAAAGTGACTTTTTGGCTCATGGATGAAAGACAACAACTCCCAGAATGCACAGCTCCGCCCCAGCTCCAGCCGCTGCCGACAGGCCGGTCTTGTGCCCCCTGTTCCTCCATCAGCCTCGACTGCTCGCCGCTACACTGCAGCTCGTAGAGATAGACACAAACATCTGACTCAACACAGGACTTCAAAACCCCCTTCATCCATCTCACTTTGAAGATGAAACATACGATCATCATACCGTGTTATCTTTCTCCATTGAGCCTGTTAGCATAGCTTCCAAGCAATATGGCGAATGTTGAGTTTAGATTCTGCGAGTGAGGTCCCGCCCTCTGATCTGTGATTGGTCTGTAGCTTCAGTGCCCCCACCTCCCTGTGGGTGGGTTGAAAACATGAAGAAGTAGTGTTGTAGCTTCTCCCCCTCGAACCAAAGCAGCCTCCAATGACGCAAAATGACGATTTTTTGCATCATCTGAGGATCTTTGTCAGACTTGGAAATACAAAATTACAAAGATTTCACATCTCAGGGGAAAATGAGGGCGGGATGCACCACCATTCAAAAATACTACCAGGTTTCTAATGATCCAAAGATTAATGCTAATGGGTGAAGTATCCCTTTAAAGGGATTTAAAGAGACCAGCCGAGGCCTAGATGGAGTGACTGGATCTCCATCGGGGACCGAGTCACCTGCTGACACTGAAAAACATCCTCCATCATTTAAAGACATGACGCCAAAAGAAAAGGGGACATTTATTAAAAGTGAGAACACATGCACACTGTGACAGGAGGATTCATGTGTTTTAATTCTCTTATAATAATGTTGTCATCGGGGCCTAGTGGTTAGTGCTCGCGCCCCATGTACAGAGGCTGTAGTCTTCAAAGCAGGCGGCACTGGGTCGAATCCGACCCGTGGCTCCTTTCCTGCATGTCGTTCCCCACAGTCTGCCTCTAGTGGACACTCGAGGAACTGCAGGATTTTACACTCCAGCATCGGCTTGCCGCTTGGTCATTCCCCACGCTCTCCTCTCTCTCTCTCTCTCTCTCTCTCTCTCTCTGTCTCTCTCTCTCTCTCTTTCTCTCTCTTTCGCTCTCTCTCTCTCTCTCTCTCTCTCTCTCTCTCTCTCTCTCTGTCTCTCTCTCTCTCTCTCTCTCTCTCTCTCTCTTTCTCTCTCTTCTCTTTCTGTCTCTCTCTCTCTCTCTTTCTCTCTCTCTCTCTCTCTCTCTTCTGTCTCTCTCTCTCTCTCTCCTCTCTCTCTCTCTCTCTTCTCTCTCTTCTTTCTCTCTCTCTCTCTCTCTCTCTGTCTTTCTCTCTCTTTCGCTCTCTCTCTCTCCCTGATTTCTGACTCACGGCATGGAGCAGGAAAGCCCGAGCCACCGAGCCCCATCCAGAGAGGGGGCGTGGTCAGACACAGCTCATTTACATATTTAAAGATACAGACACAGAAACAGCCTGTTCTGAGCAGGGCTGAAATAGAGGGGTTTATAGACGTGATCAAATACAGGATCAGAGCGGATTTAGAACAAGAAACTTCACAGTTTGTTATTTTTCTGGAAAAACTTCCTTCATGGAAATCTTGTTTGTTTTATTTCATTCATCTTTACACAAATGAGATTGCATAGAACCAGATTATAAAATATAAAAGTTGTATCAGGAGGGGTCAAGAAGCCTGCAGGCTCATAGAACGGAGCTCAACTTTCTTAGGTGACAAAAACAAAAGGACAAAAATGTACACACATATCTTCGCTTAAAAAAACAGACAATGATGTGTTGAAATCGTTAAATAAAAAATATATCATACACACTTAGCGGCTACATCAGATGCATGTGAATGTGAAAAACATCAACCAAGAGGCACACACCCAAACTGTCACAACATGCTATCCCTGACGCCCTTCTCAGGTGGCTTGATTCACTAACGTGCTGTCACTGAGCTCATGTTGTTGTACGTTCACATTGATTCTGTTACAAAAGGGGGGGTTGCTTAGTCCCCTCATTACCCCCTGGGGTCTGTGAGGAAAAGATGTATTGAAGTTTATTAATTCTAAACATTGAGAAACAGAGATCGTGTGAAACTGTGGAAATGTAAAACATAGAATGTCAGGATTTTGTAAACAGCTGTCGTCTCTGTAAAGTCGAAAATAAAGGATTTGTATTAAAGGTGTGAATACTGCAGATCCACATTTCTGCTTCTTTTAAGTCTCGTTGCACAAAGTGTCCTGAGGGGGCACCCTGCTGTGTGTGTTAGCTCTATGGTGGAACTTGAGTGTTTGCAGTGAGACGGTCTCTTTAAGGCTGGACGGGCTGCTGTCTGACGAGGACGGACGGGCGGACGCAGACTCAGAGGCTGCTCCCGTTTATCCCGGTGCCAACCGAACCACATCTCCTCCAACATCTCTGCGTCTTTTCTGCCTTTTTTTTTTGAATAACAATTATCCACAAGCAGACACCGTGAAGGAGTCCGACAGACTCGCTGCTGCTGCTGCAGCCGCAAACAGAGCCCTCTGCTGCGGACACACAGTGAGCTCACACACCGCTGCACTGCTGGATGTTTCCTGTCTTCATGGAGGAGACGAGGGAGGAGTGACAGCAGGGAGGAGAAGCTCGATCTGTCGGAGGAGAAGTACCGAGTGAGAAAGAACCGAGCAGCAAGATGTCTGTCCCGGTGAGTGTGAGAGCGTCCGCAGGCTCCAATGTGTCATTTATCTGCGCACACACACACACACACACACACACACACACACACACACACACACACACACACACACACACACACACCCTGATTCACACCCAACGGCTCTGATTTTCTTCCCCGTCACCTCTGAGATCAGATGTTTGTCTGTAATCGTGTAATAGAGTTCAAAATGTAATTGTCATTAATTTCATGCTCGGATATTTTGAAGTGAAACTCTGATCTCATGGAGCCTGAAGCTGCAGTTCAGTGAGTGCTCTCTGTTTCTGTACAGACAGAGTTATTCCTGGCAGGCCTGTCAGCACATCAGACAGCTGATGTGTGTGTGTGTGTGTGTGTGTGTGTGTGTGTGTGTGTGTGTGTGTGTGTGTGTGTGCGTGTGTGTGTGTGTGTGTGTGTGTGTGTATTCAGGCACACACTCACATGTTTCTGGTGAAATGGTCTTGATGCAGCTTGTTGTGTTTTTTTCACATTCCTAAGGATGTGTCTCACAAACTGTGTGTGTGTGTGTGTGTGTGTGTGTGTGTGTGTGTGTGTGTGTGTGTGTGTGTGTGTGTGTGTGTGTGTGTGTGTGTGTGTGTGTACACTTCAGATTGAACAGGCTCCACTTTTATTGCATTCTTTTCATTATGGGGAACACAATAAATTGATGACACTCACTGTTCTCGTCTGAGCCAATCACAGATCGATCATGACATCATCTCTTCACGTGTGTGGGCGATGTGTCATGTGACATGTCATGTCGAATCTGGAGGCTATGCCAGGGTCGTGGTTTTCAGCATCAGAAGGGTTCTGCTTTGTGTTTGTAGTACATCTGTAGTCCGAGCTGTATTGACCAATCATGAACGACCTCTCAGCTCTGAACAGATTTCTGTACACACCTGAAGCTAACAATAATTGTTATGGGATTTATGGGCAGTGGTGATTCTAGACTCCATAAGGACCCCGGGCAAAAATTCAACAGGGGCCCCTCCAACCAGCGTTCATCACCATGATGTCTGCCAGGGTCCTGATGCCTCCTCATCGTTCCTCTTTATCTTCCTCCGGTGACTTTCATTCACAAACTCTGTGTTCCACAGAAATAACGCATGCAACGCTTAGCAGGGCGACGAGAGTGATGGGGCCCACTGAGGGAGGTTTCCTAGCGTCATTGCAAAATTAGCCCATTTCGAGCCACTGCTTTGGTTTAAAGTTTGTCAGCCTTCAGGCCCCCCCCCCCCCCCCCCACTGGCCTGGGGGCCCCAAGCAGTCGCCTGCCTTGCCTGTTGACAAGCAGCGCCTCAGGTAATGGGCCGGGGAATGATGGCGTTCTCGTTTCAGTCGTAAACACTGCGTGGAAACGTTTTGGTTGGAGGTCGTTTATCGCTAACCTCAGGCTTCACTGTAATATCTGAGAAATGAACGTCTGTTCCCAGAGGCAGATATCGAGTATCAGGTGGTGATAGACGATGATTGTTGATGGGCTCTGTGTGTCCAATCTTTCCCACGTCTCTTTAACTTCTCTCTCTGTGATAGAACCATAAATAAATCCATGGATTATTCATCTGTGTGTTTCTCATCTGCTCTATAAAAACCTCTCGTGCTCTGTATGCAGAGCTTCATTACGATGGCTGCACTTTGTCCTCTGGGACTTCACAGATGTCTGAACATGTCTGCTCTTGTTTGTGGAGCAGCAGCCTTTAAAGCTTTAGTAGAATATGCAGTCAGTACTTTTGAATAAGAGGAGAATGAAACTGGCCAAAACCACCAAATAGAAGAGTCGGATAAAATATGAGGATTAAACTTCTCAAAACTTATCATACAGTACAAACATTTTCTAAACCAAGTGGCAGATCTCTGTGCTGCAGTTCCTCCAGTGTCCACTAGAGTCTGTCTCCTGCAGTGAGTCAGTCTCCATAGAGCTCTATGTTAAAATAAACATGTTTACATCCTGGTACAAAAACCGTTTGGGTCTCTGTTCAATTATACCAGCTGAATTTTTATAAAACTAAACTGTTTACATTATAGTAAGGCTTAAAGTGATGTAGAATTAGGGGGCGTGGCCTCTTTGAGTGACAGGTGAGAGCTGCTAGCTTGTCTAATTCAGTCCCTGACCTTTAACCTCTGGCTCATGTTTGTGCTGGAGATTTGTTCCTGTAAATACCTGGAAATCATCGACACAGACGGTGAAGTGGTGAATTGAAGCCTGCAGATACATATTGATGTCTCTGACACTAAATATCAAACTTTACTGACAGATCCACGTCATCAGAATCATTCAAACTGATGGTTTTATTTAGGCTCATGTAGTGAGCCGTTTCTGATAAGTAACTTTCATTATGACAATATATAAACATAAAAAAATAAAAAAATAAAAGTCCGCCCCATATTTCATCAGCGCCGTCTCGCCTTCATTATCCCAGACGACCTCAGAGGACCGGACGTGTACACTAATGTAATCCCTGATGTAGAGTTAAACATTAGACTAACACAGAGACCATAGAGCCTCCAGATTTCATTCATATCCTTCAATATCGAGCATTTATCATCAAGTGTGGTTTTTAGTTTAATAAAGATGACTGCGTTAAGACGCACAGAGACACGGCGGTGGCTTCACACATTTCACCTCCTCCACTCAGCATGTCTTCATCAGCTGCACGTATTTATTCTGTAAATAATTCAAGTGTGGACATTAAGTCAGGTCATCTCTGACACCATCATTAGGTCTCTAAATCCTCATAATGAGTCACAGAGCAGACCGAGTTTACCACGAAAGAAACGACCAACAATCAAACGTTTTTGTTTGTTGATCAAACCTTTGATTAATAATATGATGACTGACGGGAGCACTCTGACAATATGAAGAAGACAGTGTGGGTCCTGTAAACATGTAAACATGTACACATGTACACATGTACACATGTACACATGTACACAACACATGTACACATGTACACATGTACACAACACATGTACACATGTAAACATGTACACAACACATGTAAACATGTACACAACACATGTAAACATGTACACAACACATGTAAACATGTAAACATGTACACATGTAAACATGTAAACATGTACACATGTACACATGTACACATGTAAACATGTACACAACACATGTAAACATGTAAACATGTACACATGTACACATGTAAACATGTAAACATGTACACATGTACACATGTACACATGTAAACATGTACACATGTAAACATGTACACATGTACACATGTACACAACACATGTAAACATGTACACAACACATGTAAACATGTACACATGTAAACATGTAAACATGTACACATGTACACATGTACACATGTAAACATGTACACAACACATGTAAACATGTAAACATGTAAACATGTACACATGTACACATGTAAACATGTAAACATGTACACATGTAAACATGTACACATGTACACATGTAAACATGTACACAACACATGTAAACATGTAAACATGTACACATGTAAACATGTAAACATGTAAACATGTACACATGTAAACATGTAAACATGTACACATGTACACATGTACACATGTAAACATGTACACAACACATGTAAACATGTACACATGTACACATGTACACATGTTGTAAACATGTACACATGTACACATGTAAACATGTACACATGTACACATGTTGTACACATGTACACATGTACACATGTTGTAAACATGTAAACATGTAAACATGTACACATGTACACATGTAAACATGTACACATGTAAACATGTTGTAAACATGTACACATGTACACATGTACACATGTAAACATGTAAACATGTACACATGTAAACATGTAAACATGTACACATGTACACATGTTGTAAACATGTACACATGTACACATGTACACATGTACACATGTTGTAAACATGTACACATGTAAACACTGTAGATATACTCGTGTGTAATGATGAACGCTGGATGTTTTGGCGTGAATGCAGCAGCGACGTGATGTCACTCTCTGATTGGGTGAATGCAGCAGCGACGTGATGTCACTCTCTGATTGGGTGAATGCAGCAGCGACGTGATGTCACTCTCTGATTGGGTGAATGCAGCAGCGACGTGATGTCACTCTCTGATTGGGTGAATGCAGCAGCGACGTGATGTCACTCTCTGATTGGGTGAATGCAGCAGCGACGTGGTGTCACTCTCTGATTGGGTGAATGCAGCAGCGACGTGGTGTCACTCTCTGATTGGGTGAATGCAGCAGCGACGTGGTGTCACTCTCTGATATGTAGCAGCGACGTGGTGTCACTCTCTGATTGGTCTTCAGTTTGTGATCCTCCTGCTGCAGTAAACTATCCATATGTCCATTTCATCCTTCACTTCATTCACAAACTCCTCCGTTTCTGAATCAGAAAGTTTTGTTTCTTTGTCTAAACTTCCGGGATCCAGCGCTGGAAACCTTAGCTCCGCCCCCTCGTTTGTATGCTTCTTCATTCACGAGCTGCTTTGCGTTGAGCGTTTATGGTTGAATGTGGGCGTGTAGAGGGCGGAACATGGGACTAATCTACGTGCGCACATTTCCAGGTGGATCGTGATTTATAAAGGGAACATTGCGTGCAGGTGTGCGTACGAACGGTTTTATAAATCAGAATTATTTTGTGCGCACGCCATTTCTGGGTTTTTGGCACACGTACATTTTTAGTATGGATTCTACGCACTCTTTTCTAAATGAGACCCCAGGTATGTTAGCTCGTTCACTGTTCGTCATACTTAGATTCATTTGCTCTGTACATCCAATGAGAAGCTCCGTATCGTCTGTTTGCTGCACTCTGACCGTTCAGAGGAGCTGAAGTGTCAATAACACGAGGACACACACACAGACTTCATGATGGCGGTACTGTTGGTTCAGCAGCATGTTGCCATGGAGACGGTTGCCTACCTGAGGATGAAGTGCAGTGTGTGTTTGTTGTCTCTTTTTTCTACAAATATTATGATAAAAATTGTTCTGTAGCTGATGCTGACATCATCAGTGACGTCATCGCACCTGCACAATGTGCCATGTTTCCATGGCAACCATAATCCCTCTCACCTGGTCTGTGTGTGTGTGTGTGTGTGTGTGTGTGTGTGTGTGTGTGTGTGTGTGTTCTTCACACTCGTTTGCAGCACCAGAGAGCAGAGCAGGGTCAGATATATTTAGGAGTACACACACACACATATACACACATACACACACACACACACACACACACACACACACACACACATACACACACACACTGACACACATCGTCGTCCTGTAAGAGAGATAATAGAAGTCGTACTCAGTCGAGGCTGCTGGAACATAAAATATGAGCGTTCAGAAATGACTTTTATTTTAATCTCAGTCTGTTGATCATTTAGATTCTTAAAGTTATGATCTCTTCATTCATCTCGTTTGTAATCAGATGTTTGGAGGGTCTCTGAGAGGCCGTGTGGAGGGTCTATGTGAGGCCGTGTGGAGGGTCTATGTGAGGCCGTGTGGAGGGTCTCTGAGGCCGTGTTGAGGGTCTATGTGAGGCCGTGTGGAGGGTCTCTGAGAGGCCGTGTTGAGGGTCTATGTGAGGCCGTGTTGAGGGTCTATGTGAGGCCGTGTTGAGGGTCTATGTGAGGCCGTGTGGAGGGTCTATGTGAGGCCGTGTGGAGGGTCTATGAGAGGCCGTGTTGAGGGTCTATGAGAGGCCGTGTGGAGGGTCTCTGAGAGGCCGTGTTGAGGGTCTATGTGAGGCCGTGTGGAGGGTCTCTGAGAGGCCGTGTTGAGGGTCTATGAGAGGCCGTGTGGAGGGTCTCTGAGAGGCCGTGTTGAGGGTCTATGTGAGGCCGTGTGGAGGGTCTCTGAGAGGCCGTGTTGAGGGTCTATGTGAGGCCGTGTGGAGGGTCTCTGAGGCCGTGTTGAGGGTCTATGTGAGGCCGTGTTGAGGGTCTATGAGAGGCCGTGTTGAGGGTCTATGTGAGGCCGTGTTGAGGGTCTATGAGAGGCCGTGTTGAGGGTCTATGTGAGGCCGTGTTGAGGGTCTATGTGAGGCCGTGTTGAGGGTCTATGAGAGGCCGTGTTGAGGGTCTATGTGAGGCCGTGTGGAGGGTCTATGTGAGGCCGTGTGGAGGGTCTATGTGAGGCCGTGTGGAGGGTCTATGAGAGGCCGTGTTGAGGGTCTATGTGAGGCCGTGTTGAGGGTCTATGTGAGGCCGTGTTGAGGGTCTATGAGAGGCCGTGTTGAGGGTCTATGTGAGGCCGTGTTGAGGGTCTATGTGAGGCCGTGTGAAGGGTCTATGTGAGGCCGTGTTGAGGGTCTATGAGAGGCCGTGTTGAGGGTCTATGAGAGGCCGTGTTGAGGGTCTATGTGAGGCCGTGTTGAGGGTCTATGTGAGGCCGTGTTGAGGGTCTATGTGAGGCCGTGTTGAGGGTCTATGTGAGGCCGTGTGGAGGGTCTATGTGAGGCCGTGTTGAGGGTCTAGGCGGGGTTTCTGGAGGCTGTGTTCAGGGACTCCCAGCGTCTGTGTGCAGCACTTCCATATTAATCATCACTACTTACAGAAAGAAGCCCCGCCTCCATCCCAACAGCACACACACACACACACACACCTCGCATCTCAATTTCCCTCGCTCTCCTGGCTCTCGGCGGGGAGTTGCCAGGGGCAACAGGAGGGAGGGTGCAGCGTGTCAGTCACAAACAGGAGGTGTGTGTGTGTGTGTGTGTGTGTGTGTGTGTGTGTGTGTGTGTGTGTGTGTGTGTGTGTGTGTGTGTGTGTGTGTGTGTGTGTGTGTGTGTGTGTGTGTGTGTGTGTGTGTGTGTGTGTGTGTGTGTGTGTGTGTGTGTGGAGGAAGTGTTGTTACATAAGACCTGAAGGGATCGCTCTGAAATGTGAGCTGAAATAATTCTGACCTAATTTCACTGCTTCACTCCTGCAGCAAGGTCAGGAGTGTGTGTGAGAGACGCGCACACACACACAGACACACAGACACACATAGACACACACACACACAGACACACAGACACACACATAGACACACACACACACACAGACACACAGTCTCTGTGTCGTCTCTGAGTCGTCTCTGTGTCGTCTCTGTGTCGTCTCTGTGTCGTCTCTGTGTCGTCTCTGAGTCGTCTCTGAGTCGTCTCTGAGTCGTCTCTGAGTCGTCTCTGTGTCGTCTCTGAGTCGTCTCTTAGTCGTCTCTGAGTCGTCTCTCTGTCGTCTCTGTGTCGTCTCTGTGTCGTCTCTGAGTCGTCTCTGAGTCGTCTCTGAGTCGTCTCTCTGTCGTCTCTGTGTCGTCTCTGTGTCGTCTCTGAGTCGTCTCTCTGTCGTCTCTGTGTCGTCTCTGTGTCGTCTCTCTGTCGTCTCTGAGTCGTCTCTCTGTCGTCTCTGAGTCGTCTCTGAGTCGTCTCTGTGTCGTCTCTGTGTCGTCTCTCTGTCGTCTCTGAGTCGTCTCTGAGTCGTCTCTGAGTCGTCTCTCTGTCGTCTCTGAGTCGTCTCTGAGTCGTCTCTGTGTCGTCTCTGTGTCGTCTCTGTGTCGTCTCTGAGTCGTCTCTGTGTCGTCTCTGTCGTCTCTGTCGTCTCTGTGTCGTCTCTGAGTCGTCTCTGAGTCGTCTCTGTGTCGTCTCTGAGTCGTCTCTGTGTCGTCTCTGAGTCGTCTCTGAGTCGTCTCTGAGTCGTCTCTGAGTCGTCTCTGAGTCGTCTCTGAGTCGTCTCTTAGTCGTCTCTGAGCCGTCTCTCTGTCGTCTCTGTGTCGTCTCTGTGTCGTCTCTGAGTCGTCTCTGAGTCGTCTCTGAGTCGTCTCTCTGTCGTCTCTGTGTCGTCTCTGTGTCGTCTCTGAGTCGTCTCTCTGTCGTCTCTGTGTCGTCTCTGTGTCGTCTCTCTGTCGTCTCTGAGTCGTCTCTCTGTCGTCTCTGAGTCGTCTCTGAGTCGTCTCTGTGTCGTCTCTGTGTCGTCTCTCTGTCGTCTCTGAGTCGTCTCTGAGTCGTCTCTGAGTCGTCTCTCTGTCGTCTCTGAGTCGTCTCTGAGTCGTCTCTGTGTCGTCTCTGTGTCGTCTCTGAGTCGTCTCTGTGTCGTCTCTGAGTCGTCTCTGTGTCGTCTCTGTGTCGTCTCTGAGTCGTCTCTGAGTCGTCTCTGTGTCGTCTCTGTGTCGTCTCTGTGTCGTCTCTGAGTCGTCTCTCTGTCGTCTCTGTGTCGTCTCTGTGTCGTCTCTGTGTCGTCTCTGTGTCGTCTCTGTGTCGTCTCTTAGTCGTCTCTGTGTCGTCTCTGAGTCGTCTCTGAGTCGTCTCTGAGTCGTCTCTGTGTCGTCTCTGAGTCGTCTCTGTGTCGTCTCTGTGTCGTCTCTGAGTCGTCTCTGTGTCGTCTCTGAGTCGTCTCTGTGTCGTCTCTGAGTCGTCTCTGTGTCGTCTCTGAGTCGTCTCTGAGTCGTCTCTGTGTCGTCTCTGAGTCGTCTCTGTGTCGTCTCTGAGTCGTCTCTGAGTCGTCTCTGAGTCGTCTCTGTGTCGTCTCTGTCGTCTCTGTGTCGTCTCTTAGTCGTCTCTGAGTCGTCTCTCTGTCGTCTCTCTGTCGTCTCTCTGTCGTCTCTGAGTCGTCTCTGAGTCGTCTCTGAGTCGTCTCTCTGTCGTCTCTGTGTCGTCTCTGTGTCGTCTCTGAGTCGTCTCTCTGTCGTCTCTGTGTCGTCTCTGTGTCGTCTCTCTGTCGTCTCTGAGTCG
>NW_027077269.1:7500-12500 GCF_963930695.1 Labrus bergylta | reverse complement strand
AAAGAAGGAAAGGAGAGTGGAGGAGGAGACGTGGTGGAGTTTTTTGGGAGCTTTTTGGGATCTACTTTTGGTTAGAGGATCTAGTTGGCAGAGTGTGTGAGAGGGGCTGAGCTCAGCCCTGCCCCAGATCAGCCGACCGACCGCCTCACTGCAGCAACATGAACTATCTGGTGAGGTGTGTGTGTGTGTGTGTGTGTGTGTGTGTGTGTGTGTGTGTGTGTGTGTGAGAGTGTTTTAACAGGACCTACTCCCCAGCTGTGTGAGGGGGGGGAGGCCGGGTAAGGGAGAGTATGAAGGAAAGGAAAGGGGGAGGAGAGGGAGACTGGAGTTAACATTTTCTCTGCAGATTCCTACCTTTTGTTGCTGCTCAGAGGTGTGTGTGTGTGTGTGTGTGTGTGTGTGTGTGTGTGTGTGGTGTGTGTGTGTGTGTGTGTGTGTGTGTGTGTGTGTGTGTGTGTGTGTGTGTGTGTGTGTGTGTGTGTGTGTGTGTGTGTGTGTAGGGATTAGAGTGAGCACACACAGGTCGAGGAGACTTCACTTTTCCTGTAGAGGAATGTGCAGGGACAAAAAGGACGCACTGGCTCTAAACACTTCTTGTTTTTCTAACATCTGGTGGTGTGTGTGTGTGTGTGTGTGTGTGTGTGTGTGTGTGTGTGTGTGTGTTTGTCCAGGACAGACTTTGTAAGTTGTTGTAACTTGTGACATTTTGAGGTTTCTTTTCTGAAAGAACTTTCTCCAAAAGTCAGTGAGTGAATATTTGTAGCCTGAAGCCTCCTAAAGACACTCTGCTCCTCGTGTTTTTCTTTCTTAACTTTTTGCTCCTTGAATGCATCGCTGAACAGAATCTGAACACACAGCAGAGCTCCTCTGAGTTATTATGGCTGCGGGAGGAAAGAAGAAAGGAGAGAGAGAGAGGGAGAGAGAGAGAGGGAGAGAGAGAGAGAGAGAGGGAGAGAGAGAGAGAGAGAGGGAGAGCGAGGGGGACGTGGTGTGTGTGTTTGTGCTGACTCAGAGGAAAGTGCAGCAGAGAGATGAAGGTTTTATGGCCGGAGGACAGAGCGAGGCGATCAGTGGGCTGAAAGAGAAAAGGCTTCAGTAGAAACGAGAGGACGATGATGATGTGTGTGAGGAGGAGTGAATGTGACATTGATTTAGTGAGAAAGAGAGAGACGGGGGGGGGGGGGGGGGGGGGGGGGGGGATGAAGGGAGGAAGAGGAGAAACTGGAAGTCTTCTCTGCTATTGTTTGAAAGGTTTGTGCGTCAGTGTTCATGTCATTCCTCAGTGTGTGTGTGTGTGTGTGTGTGTGTGTGTGTGTGTGTGTGTGTGTGTGTGTGTGTGTTAGGGTAACTACACAGTGAGGAATGTGGCACACACACTGAGCTGTGTGTGTGTGTGTTTGTGTAAGCAGTAATTACACGCCGTGATTAGTGTGTAATTAATCTTAAATAAAGCTGCTGTAGAGGCCGCCATATCAACGCTCTCCCACTGACGGCACAGCGCCGTCGCCTCGTGATGCGTTTATTTAGTTCACTCAGAAATAATTCAGTTTGGAGAGAAGAGAGCGAGATAAACGTGCGATGACTGTCGCCTCACGAGCTCATTGAATGTATGAAATTAAGAAAAGCAGACAGAGACAGAGATAGTTTGATCAGGTCTCAGAGGTCAGACTTTCATTGAAAGCATCAAATCAGAATGTTGTTTTCTTCTGATATTTATTCTTGAGTCGAGTACTCAACCACACGGCCTCAGTCGACTGCCAGTCTCACAGTCGAGCACGAGGATCGTTCCATTCCAGCTCTATGGGGGTGTTTAATGTCTGACTTTAGATTTGTCACCTGATGATTCAATCATCACAGCAGCTACAATCTACACATCTGTCAGACCACCACAGCAGCTACAATCTACACATCTGTCAGACCATCACAGCTACAATCTACACATCTGTCAGACCACAGCAGCTACAATCTACACATCTGTCAGACCATCACAGCAGCTACAATCTACACATCTGTCAGACCACCACAGCAGCTACAATCTACACATCTGTCAGACCACCACAGCAGCTACAATCTACACATCTGTCAGACCACCACAGCTACAATCTACACATCTGTCAGACCATCACAGCTACAATCTACACATCTGTCAGACCATCACAGTTACAATCTACACATCTGTCAGACCACAGCAGCTACAATCTACACATCTGTCAGACCACCACAGCTACAATCTACACATCTGTCAGACCACCACAGCAGCTACAATCTACACATCTGTCAGACCACCACAGCTACAATCTACACATCTGTCAGACCCCCACAGCTACAATCTACACATCTGTCAGACCATCACAGCTACAATCTACACATCTGTCAGACCACCACAGCTACAATCTACACATCTGTCAGACCACCACAGCTACAATCTACACATCTGTCAGACCACCACAGCTACAATCTACACATCTGTCAGACCATCACAGCTACAATCTACACATCTGTTAGACCACCACAGCAGCTACAATCTACACATCTGTTAGACCACAGCAGCTACAATCTACACATCTGTCAGACCACAGCAGCTACAATCTACACATCTGTCAGACCACCACAACTACAATCTACACATCTGTCAGACCACCACAGCTACAATCTACACATCTGTCAGACCACCACAGCTACAATCTACACATCTGTCAGACCACCACAGTTACAATCTACACATCTGTCAGACCACCACAGCTACAATCTACACATCTGTCAGACCACCACAGCTACAATCTACACATCTGTCAGACCACCACAGCAGCTACAATCTACACATCTGTCAGACCACCACAGCAGCTACAATCTACACATCTGTCAGACCACCACAGCAGCTACAATCTACACATCTGTCAGACCACCACAGCAACCACAATCTACACATCTGTCAGACCATCACAGCTACAATCTACACATCTGTCAGACCACCACAGCTACAATCTACACATCTGTCAGACCACCACAGATACAATCTACACATCTGTCAGACCACCACAGTTACAATCTACACATCTGTCAGACCACCACAGCTACAATCTACACATCTGTCAGACCACCACAGCTACAATCTACACATCTGTCAGACCACCACAGTTACAATCTACACATCTGTCAGACCACCACAGCTACAATCTACACATCTGTCAGACCACCACAGCAGCTACAATCTACACATCTGTCAGACCACCACAGCAGCTACAATCTACACATCTGTCAGACCACCACATCAGTTACAATCTACACATCTGTCAGACCACAGCAGCTACAATCTACACATCTGTCAGACCACCACAGCAGCTACAATCTACACATCTGTCAGACCACCACAGCAACCACAATCTACACATCTGTCAGACCACCACAGCTACAATCTACACATCTGTCAGACCATCACAGCTACAATCTACACATCTGTCAGACCACCACAGCTACAATCTACACATCTGTCAGACCACCACAGATACAATCTACACATCTGTCAGACCACCACAGTTACAATCTACACATCTGTCAGACCACCACAGCTACAATCTACACATCTGTCAGACCACCACAGCAGCTACAATCTACACATCTGTCAGACCACCACAGCAGCTACAATCTACACATCTGTCAGACCACCACAGCTACAATCTACACATCTGTCAGACCACCACAGCAGCTACAATCTACACATCTGTCAGACCACCACAGCAGCTACAATCTACACATCTGTCAGACCACCACAGCAGCTACAATCTACACATCTGTCAGACCACCACAGCAACCACAATCTACACATCTGTCAGACCACCACAGCTACAATCTACACATCTGTCAGACCACCACAGCTACAATCTACACATCTGTCAGACCACCACAGCTACAATCTACACATCTGTCAGACCACCACAGCTACAATCTACACATCTGTCAGACCACCACAGATACAATCTACACATCTGTCAGACCACCACAGTTACAATCTACACATCTGTCAGACCACCACAGCTACAATCTACACATCTGTCAGACCACCACAGCAGCTACAATCTACACATCTGTCAGACCACCACAGCAGCTACAATCTACACATCTGTCAGACCACCACAGCAGCTACAATCTACACATCTGTCAGACCACCACAGCAACCACAATCTACACATCTGTCAGACCACCACAGCAGCTACAATCTACACATCTGTCAGACCATCACAGTTACAATCTACACATCTGTCAGACCACAGCAGCTACAATCTACACATCTGTCAGACCACCACCACAGCTACAATCTACACATCTGTCAGACCATCACAGTTACAATCTACACATCTGTCAGACCACCACAGAAGACACAATCTACACATCTGTCAGACCACCACAGCTACAATCTACACATCTGTCAGACCACCACAGCTACAATCTACACATCTGTCTACAAAACTCCTGCACTTGCAAAAACAATGATTCTCCTTCTAGTAAACAAACCTGAAATCAAAACCACTCTGTGGCTTCCTGTCCTAGTTTTACATTCAGACAGCAGTCTGCATATATATATTTATATATATTTATGTATCTTTGTGTCTTTGTGTGTCTTTGTGGTTTCTTCCTGTGTGATCTTAAAGACCTGAGCGAGTCTCTCCGGGCCTCGTTGTGTCAGAACACATTTCTCTGCTCGAGTTTTTCTCCTGACTCACTCGCTGAGTCACGGACGCTCACTGCAGGAATCCCCCCGTCTGCTGCAGGACACACGCACACGCACACGCACACGCACACGCCACACGCACACCATCCTCCCCCTGAGTTTATCTGGCACGCGCGCACACACACATACACACACAAGTGTCAGTCACAAAGTCACTCAGGGAGTCATCCAATCAGAACACAGGAGAGTCTGCTGTAGATCTGAGTGTTTGTGTCGTCATGATGTGACTCGAACTTCACAGAGCGTGACTCAGTTGCACACGGTGACCTTT
>NW_027077269.1:0-2500 GCF_963930695.1 Labrus bergylta | reverse complement strand
TGGTCTGCATAAGTCTTACAACACAGAGAAGCTCTGTTTCTAATGTGCTCTCCTTGTGATGTCACAGTGGGATTCTGGTAAAAAAAAAAAAAAAAAACAATCCCCTCCCCTCCCCTGGTATCTCCACCCATGGACTCCACCCCCAGACTAGAACTAAACTTTTGAGCAGGTCGGCCATTTTTATTTTCTCTACAGAGGAGTGATGTCTACGGCGAAAACTCAGGGGGGGGTCATTCCATTTAAAGAGACACACACACCAAAACGGAGCGTTCTGAGAGAGCTGGATTATAACAGGGTCACAAAGCTACATCTGTATCATAATAAAAATGAAAAATCTAATTTTAAAATGAAAATACAGGAACAGAAACACGTTTTAATTTTTAGAATATAGGTGAATTATTTGACCTATATTTAAAATAAATATTCAGTCATCCAGTTTGCATTTTACTTTTACTCTCTATGTATGCATATTGTATGACATCATTCAAATGAAGACGAAAAGGTCTTTGGCTTTTCGTTTTCAAACTTGCCGTGCTAAAAAGTGATCATAATTCAAACCAACTCGAAAACAGAATAGCAAAGTGGACGATGCAGGAAAGTGACGTCAGACTCAGCTCCCAGGCAGGAGAACGTAATATTTACAGTCTATGAGGCGAGCGGGCAGAACGCGCACTACGATGGGTGGCGGGGTGAATTCTGATACAGATTTTAGAGGGGCATTTTTTGAAAATGAATAAAGCAAATGTAATTTTCTTCTTCATTTTAATTTAGTCAAAGAATGTGCCATTTTTGAAGTTGAAAACTAAAATTCAAATTAGATAAATTAATCATCATTTTATTTTTGAGTCAAATAATAATAACACACTCATATTCTGAAACTTAAAAAGCATTTCTGTTAATGCATTTGAATTTTCAAATTAGCTTTATCATTTGAATTCTGATCACTAATCACTTCCATAAGATGTTTCATTTAGACCACGGGACTGTTTGAAAAGGTGGAGGGGGACTGTTTGAAAAGGTGGAGGAGGGGGGACTGTTTGAAAAGGTGGAGGGGGACTGTTTGAAAAGGTGGAGGAGGGGACTGTTTGAAAAGGTGGAGGAGGGGACTGTTTGAAAAGGTGGAGGAGGACTGTTTGAAAAGGTGGAGGAGGGGGACTGTTTGAAAAGGTGGAGGGGGACTGTTTGAAAGGTGGAGGAGGGGACTGTTTGAAAAGGTGGAGGAGGGGGACTGTTTGAAAAGGTGGAGGAGGACTGTTTGAAAAGGTGGAGGAGGGGGACTGTTTGAAAAGGTGGAGGAGGACTGTTTGAAAAGGTGGAGGAGGGGGACTGTTTGAAAAGGTGGAGGAGGACTGTTTGAAAAGGTGGAGGAGGACTGTTTGAAAAGGTGGAGGAGGGGACTGTTTTGAAAAGGTGAGGAGGGGGACTGTTGAAAAGGTGGAGGAGGGGACTGTTTGAAAAGGTGGAGGAGGGGACTGTTTGAAAAGGTGGAGGAGGGGGACTGTTTGAAAAGGTGGAGGAGGGGACTGTTTGAAAAGGTGGAGGAGGGGGACTGTTTGAAAAGGTGGAGGGGGACTGTTTGAAAAGGTGGAGGAGGGGACTGTTTGAAAAGGTGGAGGAGGGACTGTTTGAAAAGGTGGAGGAGGACTGTTTGAAAAGGTGGAGGAGGGGGACTGTTTGAAAAGGTGGAGGAGGGACTGTTTGAAAAGGTGGAGGAGGGGGACTGTTTGAAAAGGTGGAGGAGGAGGACTGTTTGAAAAGGTGGAGGAGGGGACTGTTTGAAAAGGTGGAGGAGGAGGACTGTTTGAAAAGGTGGAGGAGGGGGTGTTTGAAAGGTGGAGGAGGACTGTTTGAAAAGGTGGAGGAGGACTGTTTGAAAAGGTGGAGGAGGACTGTTTGAAAAGGTGGAGGAGGGGGACTGTTTGAAAAGGTGGAGGAGGGGGACTGTTTGAAAAGGTGGAGGAGGGGACTGTTTGAAAAGGTGGAGGAGAAAGGTGGAGGAGGGGGACTGTTTGAAAAAGGTGGAGGAGGACTGTTGAAAAGGTGGAGGAGGACTGTTTTGAAAAGGTGGAGGAGGGGACTGTTTGAAAAGGTGGAGGAGGGGACTGTTTGAAAAGGTGGAGGAGGGGACTGTTGAAAAGGTGGAGGAGGGGACTGTTTGAAAAGGTGGAGGAGGACTGTTTGAAAAGGTGGAGGAGGGGACTGTTTGAAAGGTGGAGGAGGGGACTGTTAGAAAAGGTGGAGGAGAAAGGTGGAGGAGGGGGACTGTTTTGGAAAAGGTGGAGGAGGACTGTTTGAAAGGTGGAGGAGGACTGTTTGAAAAGGTGGAGGAGGGGGACTGTTTGAAAAGGTGGAGGAGGGGACTGTTTGAAAAGGTGGAGGAGAAAGGTGGAGGAGGGGACTGTTGAAAAGGTGGAGGAGGGGACTGTTAGAAAAGGTGGAGGAGGAGGACTGTTTGAAAAGGTGGAGGAGGACTGTTTGAAAAGGTGGAGGAGGGACTGTT
>NW_027077268.1:27500-33164 GCF_963930695.1 Labrus bergylta | reverse complement strand
ATACACACACACAGAATAACACACAGAGATACACACAGAGTAACACAGAGATACACACAGAGATACACACACAGAGACACACAGAGATACACACACATACACATACACACACACACACACACACATACACACACAGATACACACACAGATACACACAGAGTAACACACACACAGAGTGAACACACACAGAGAGTGACACACAGAGTAAACACACACAGAGTGAACACAGAGTGAACACAGAGAGTGAACACACACAGAATGAACACACACAGAGTGAACACACAGAGTGAACACACAAAGTGAACACACACAGAGTGAACACACACAGAGTGAACACAGAGAGTGAACACACAAAGTGAACAAACACAGAGTGAACACACAGAGTGAACATAGAGAGTGAACACACACAGTGAACACACACAAAGGGAACACAGAGTGAACACACACACACACACACACAAACACACACAGAGTGAACACACAAAGAGTGAACACACACAGAGTGAACACAGAGAGTGAACACACAAAGTGAACAAACACAGAGTGAACACACAGAGTGAACATAGAGAGTGAACACACACAGTGAACACACACAAAGGGAACACAGAGTGAACACAGAGTGAACACACAGAGTGAACACACACACACACACAAACACACACAGAGTGAACACACAAAGAGTGAACACACACACAGTGAACACACAGAGTGAACACACACTGAGTGAACACACAGAGTAAACACACAGAGTGAACACAGAGAGTGAACACACAGAGTGACACCCACTGAGTGAACACACAGAGTGACAAACACAGAGTGAACACACAGAGTGACACACACTGAGTGAACACACACAGGGTGAACACACAGAGTGAACACACAGAGTGAACACACACAGAGTTAAAACAGAGACTGACACACACAGAGTGACAAACACCGACTGAACAAAAAGAGTAAACACAGAGTGAACACACAGAGTGAACACACACACAGAGTGAACAAAGAGAGTGACACACACTGACTGAACATGCAGAGTGAATGCAGAGTGAACACACAAAGAGTGAACACACAGAGTGACACACAGAGTGACAAACACAGAGTGAACACACAGAGTCAACACAGAGATTGAAAACAGAGAGTGAACACACAGTGACACACAGAGTGAACACACACAGTAAACACACAGAGTGACCACACATTGAGTGAACACACAGAGTGAACAAAGAGAGTGACACACACTGAGTGAACACGCAGAGTGAACGCACAGAGTGAACACACAAGAAAGTGAACACACAGAGTGACACACACAGAGTGAACACACAGAGTGAACACACAGAGTGAACACACACAGAGTGAACACAGACAGTGAAAACAGAGAGTGAATGCACAGAGTGACACACACAGAGTAAACACACAGAGTGACACACACAGGGTGAACACACACAGAGTAAACACACACAAGGTGAACACACACAGGGTGAACACACAGAGTGACACACACAGAGTGAACACACACAGACACAGAGTGAACACACACAGAGTTAACACACAGGGTGACACACACAGAGTGAACACACAAAGTGAACACACAGAGTGAACACAGAGAGTGAACACATAGAGTGAACACACAGAGTGACACACAGAGTGAATACACACTGAGTGAACACACACAGAGTGACAAACACAGAATGAACACAGAGTGAACACACAGAGAGTTAAAACAGAGAGTGACACACACACGGAGTGACAAACACAGAGTGAACACAGAGTGAACACACAGAGTGAACACAGAGAGTGAACACACACAGAGTGAACACAGAGAGTGACCACACACAGAGTGTACACAGAGTGACACACACAGAGTGAACAAGCACAGAGTGAACACACAGAGTGAACGCACAGAGTGAACACACACAGAGTGAACACACAGAGTGACACACACAGAGTGAACACACAGAGTGAACACACACAGAGTGAACACACAGAGTGACACACACTGAGTGAACGCACAGAATGAACACAGAGAATGAAAACAGAGAGTGAACACACAGAGTGACACACACAGAGTGAACACACAGAGTAAACACACACAGAGTTAAAACAGAGAGTGTCACACACACAGAGTGACAAACACAGAGTGAACACACAGAGTGAACACACAGAGTGAACACACAGAGTGGACACACACAGAGTGAACACAGAGCGACACACACAGAGTGGCACACAGAGAGTGACACACACAGAGTAAACAGAGTGAACACACAGATTGAACACACAGAGCGACACACACAGAGTGAACACAAACAGTGAACACACACAAAGTGAACACACAGAGTGAACACACAGAGTGAACACAGAGAGTGAAATCAGAGAGTGAACACACACAGTGAACACACACACAGAGTGAACAAAGAGAGTGTGTGTGTTCACACACAGAGTGAACACACACTGAGTGAACACACAGAGTGACACACAGAGTGAACACACACTGAGTGAACACACACAGAGTGAACACACAGAGTGAACACAGAGAGTGAACACACAGGGTGACACACACAGAGTGAACACACAGAGTGAACACACACTGAGTGAACACACACAGAGTGAACACACAGAGTGAACACAGAGAGTGAACACACAGGGTGACACACACAGAGTGAACACACAAAGTGAACACACAGATTGAACACACAGAGCGACACACACAGAGTGAACACAAACAGTGAACACACACAAAGTGAACACACAGAGTGAACACACAGAGTGAACACAGAGAGTGAAATCAGAGAGTGAACACACACAGTGAACACACACACAGAGTGAACAAAGAGAGTGTGTGTGTTCACACACAGAGTTAACACACACTGAGTGAACACACAGAGTGACACACAGAGTGAACACACACTGAGTGAACACACACAGAGTGAACACACAGAGTGAACACAGAGAGTGAACACACAGGGTGACACACACAGAGTGAACACACAAAGTGAACACACAGAGTGAACACAGAGAGTGACACACACAGAGTGAACACACACAGAGTTAAAACAGAGAGTGACACACACATAGAGTGACAAACACAGAGTGAACACACAGAGTGAACACACAGACTGGACACACACAGAGTGAACACACACAGAGTGAACACACACAGAGTGAACACAGAGCGACACACACAGAGTGGCACACACAGAGTGGCACACACAGAGCGACACACACAAAGTGAACACAAACAGTGAACACACACAGTGAATACACACAAAGTGAACACAGAGAGTGAACACACACAGAGTGAACACAGAGAGTGACACACACAGAGTGACACACACTGAGTGAACACACATAGAGTGACACACACAGAGTGAACACACAGAGTGAACACAGAGAGTGAACACAGAGAGTGAACACACAGAGTGAACACAGAGAGTGACCACACACAGAGTGTACACAGAGTGACACACACAGAGTGAACAAACACAGAGTGAACACACAGAGTGAACGCACAGAGTGAACACAAACAGTGAACACACACAGTGAACACACACAAAGTGAACACAGAGAGTGGACACACACAGAGTGAACACAGAGAGTGAACACACACAGAGTGAACACAGAGAGTGACACACACAGAGTGACACACACTGAGTGAACACACATAGAGTGACACACACAGAGTGAACACACAGAGTGAACACACAGAGTGAACACAGAGAGTGAACACAGAGAGTGAACACACACAGAGTGAACACAGAGAGTGACCACACACAGAGTGTACACAGAGTGACACACACAGAGTGAACAAACACAGAGTGAACACACAGAGTGAACGCACAGAGTGACACACACAGAGTGACACACACAGAGTAAACAGAGTGAACACACACAGAGTGAACACACAGAGTGACACACACTGAGTGAACGCACAGAATGAACACAGCGAATGAAAACAGAGAGTGAACACACAGAGTGACACACACAGAGTGAACACACAGAGTAAACACACACAGAGTTAAAACAGAGAGTGTCACACACACAGAGTGACAAACACAGAGTGAACACACAGAGTGGACACACACAGAGTGAACACACACAGAGTGAACACAGAGCGACACACACAGAGTGGCACACAGAGAGTGACACACACAGAGTAAACAGAGTGAACACACAGATTGAACACACAGAGCGACACACACAGAGTGAACACAAACAGTGAACACACACAGTGAACACACACAAAGTGAACACACAGAGTGAACACACAGAGTGAACACAGAGTGAAATCAGAGAGTGAACACACACACAGAGTGAACAAAGAGAGTGTGTGTGTTCACACACACAGAGTTAACACACACTGAGTGAACACACAGAGTGACACACAGAGTGAACACACACTGAGTGAACACACACAGAGTGAACACACAGAGTGAACACAGAGAGTGAACACACAGGGTGACACACACAGAGTGAACACACAAAGTGAACACACAGAGTGAACACACAGAGTGAACACAGAGAGTGACACACACAGAGTGAACACACACAGAGTTAAAACAGAGAGTGACACACACATAGAGTGACAAACACAGAGTGAACACACAGAGTGAACACACAGACTGGACACACACAGAGTGAACACACACAGAGTGAACACACACAGAGTGAACACAGAGCGACACACACAGAGTGGCACACACAGAGCGACACACACAGAGTGAACACAAACAGTGAACACACACAGTGAACACACACAAAGTGAACACAGAGAGTGAACACACACAGAGTGAACACAGAGAGTGACACACACAGAGTGACACACACTGAGTGAACACAGATAGAGTGACACACACAAAGTGAACACACAGAGTGAAAACAGAGAGTGAACACACACAGTGAACACACACACACAGTGAACAAAGAGAGTGTGTGTGTTCACAGACACAGAGTGAACACAGAGTGTGAACCACACAGAGTGAACACACAGAGTGACACCCACAGAGTGAACACACAGAGTGAACACACACAGAGTGAACACAGAGCGACACACACAGAGTGGCACACAGAGAGTGACACACACAGAGTAAACAGAGTGAACACACAGATTGAACACACAGAGCGACACACACAGAGTGAACACAAACAGTGAACACACACAGTGAACACACACAAAGTGAACACACAGAGTGAACACACAGAGTGAACACAGAGAGTGAAATCAGAGAGTGAACACACACAGTGAACACACACACAGAGTGAACAAAGAGAGTGTGTGTGTTCACACACACAGAGTTAACACACACTGAGTGAACACACAGAGTGAACACACACTGAGTGAACACACACAGAGTGAACACACAGAGTGAACACAGAGAGTGAACACACAGGGTGACACACACAGAGTTAAAACAGAGAGTGACACACACATAGAGTGACAAACACAGAGTGAACACACAGAGTGAACACAGACTGGACACACACAGAGTGAACACACACAGAGTGAACACAGAGCGACACACACAGAGTGGCACACACAGAGCGACACACACAAAGTGAACACAAACAGTGAACACACACAGTGAACACACACAAAGTGACACACACTGAGTGAACACACAGAGTGACACACACAGAGTAAACACAGAATGAACACACACTGAGTGAACA
>NW_027077268.1:20000-22500 GCF_963930695.1 Labrus bergylta | reverse complement strand
ACACACTGAGTGAACACACTGAGTGAACACACAGAGTGAACACAGAGAGTGAACACAGAGTGAACACAGAGAGTGACCACACAGAGTGAACAAACACAGAGTGAACACACACAGAATGAACACAGAGAGTGACCACACAGAGTGAACACAGAGAGTGACCACACAGAGTGACACACACAGAGTGACACACACAGAGTAAACACAGAGAGTGAACACACACACAGTGACACACACAGAGTGAACACACACAGAGTGACACACACAGAGTGAACACAGAGAGTGAACACACAGAGTGAACACAGAGAGTGACACACACAGAGTGAACACACACTGAGTGAACACACTGAGTGAACACACAGAGTGAACACAGAGAGTGACACACACAGAGTGAACACACACTGAGTGAACACACTGAGTGAACACACAGTGAACACACAGAGTGAACACAGAGAGTGAACACAGAGTGAACACAGAGAGTGACCACACAGAGTGAACAAACACAGAGTGAACACATACTGAGTGAACACACACAGAGTGACACACACAGAGTGGCGACTGGTAAACAGTAGAGTTTCAGTTTGGAGAATCCCTGTCATTTCAACAAGACGACATTTTAACACTCCTCCACCTGCTGGTGATGAGTCCTGTTTCCCTCAAGTTTAGCTTCGTTTAGCCTGCAGCTAACACCCTGACATCATTGTGACATCATCATGACCCATAAAGGGTCTATAAGGCCAACATGTGGTCACCTCTGTGAAGACATCACAGCTAGCATTGTTGTGCATGTAGAGAATTGAAAGCATTCACAAACAGGTGACAGATGTGTTTTTAATGTGAGTGAATGCTGCCTGCCTCAGGACACTGATGTTCATTAATGTGCCTGATCTAATAAACAGATACAAATAAAAACTGAAGTTTATAGAGATGTGGGGCTGTTGGACATGTTGAACCGAGGGATTCTTCTTCATATGACAAAGGACCTTAAAAAGGTTTTTAAAAAGTTCTTTGTAACTGTATCCAGTTTAAAGAAAGTCAAGTTGGGGCGCGCTGGTGGTGCAATGGTTAGGGCACACGTCCCATGTATTGAGACTCTCGTCTCGAGCAGTAGGCCCGGGTTCACTTCCACCCGTGGCCCCTTTCCGCATGTCATTCCCCACTCTCTCTCCCTGGTTTCCAACTCTATCCACTGTCCTCTCTCTGCATTAAAGGCACAAAAAGCCCAAAATAAATCTTAAAAAAAAAAAAAAGAAAGTCAAGTTAAAGCGGTTTAAGCACAAACATTTTATATGAAACTATGCATACCCATTGGGGGGGTCGGTGATGATGGCTCGTGGGTTGACGAGATCAGTGTCTATGATGACTCGGCGTTTAGACCCGTCCAAAGAGGCCACCTCGATACGATCCTTCACAGAGTCCGTCCAGAAGAAAGTGCGTCCCAGGTGGTCGATGGCAATGCCTTCTGGGCTGTCCAAATCTGTGGAGGAGTTTCATTAGATTCTTTGCTTTATGAGCCAACTGCCACGAATCACTGCTGCTGGGGGACATGAGAACGCACAGAGTTTGCATTTCATCCTGAACCTTCTTTGAGATGTAAAAGGGGCTGATAGGGAAGAACTATTGAAGAATTGTTTCAGGAGATCGTTTCAGTAAGCAGCGAAAAAACAGCTGACTGCAACCTCTGAGGAAACTACAGGTGAGAGAGTGAAGTACTACTCCTGTCTAATCGAGGAAAGAAAGGCAATCCTAGATACCTTTTCAGCACTGTAGCCAGGCTGACAGAGAGTCATGGCTCCATTGAGCCTTGTATTCCTTTAGCCCTCAGCAGTAATGATTTCCTGAGCTTTTTCAACAATAAAATTCTAGACATCAGAGACAAAATTGGTAACCTCCTGCCCTTACCTGGTGCAGATACGTCTGATACGGCAGAGACAGTTCCAGAACCAGATATTAGTCTCAACTGTTTTTCTCCAATCGACCTTTCAGAGCTATATTCCATTTTTTCTGCGTCGAAACCGTCAACCTGTCTTTTAGACCCAATCCCAACCAAGCTGTTCAAGGAAGTCTTTCCCTTAGTTAGCAACTCTATATTAGTTATGATCAATTCGTCTTTACTGGCAGGCTATGTACCACAGGCATTTAAAGTAGCGGTAATCAAACCTCTACTTAAAAAGCCTACTCTGGATTCAGGAATTCTAGCTAACTATAGGCCTATATCCAACCTTTTCTTTTATCTCGAAGATCCTGGAGAAGGTGGTAGCTAATCAGCTGTGTGACTTTCTCCATGACAACAGTTTATTTGAGGAGTTTCAGTCAGGATTTAGAGTCCACCATAGCACTGAGACTGCACTAGTTAAAGTTACAAACGATCTACTTCTAGCTTCAGACAGGGGACATCTCTCTTTGCTCGTCTTGTTAGATCTTGGTGCTGCTTTTGACACCATTGACCATCGGATCCTGTTGTACAGACTAGAACATTTGCTTGGAATTACAGGGACTGTTG
>NW_027077268.1:0-10000 GCF_963930695.1 Labrus bergylta | reverse complement strand
CATTAGTTACAGCAGATGTGTGTAAACATTGATCCTCCTCATCATCACATGATGAAGAACACAGAAAGCTTTCCTTGTTTTTGGAAAAACTCCAGATTAGACAAGGAATGTCCAACAGTCTATCAGAGAGAGTTTTTCTCTGAGTGAGAGTTAATGAGAGAGAGAGAGGGAGAGAGAGAGAGAGAGAGAGAGAGAGAGAGAGAGAGAGACAGAAAAAGAGAGAGAGAGAGAAAGAGAGACAGAGAGAGAGAGAGTCAGAGAGACAGAGAGAGAGAGAGACAGAAAAAGAGAGAGAGAGAGAAAGAGAGAGACAGAGAGAGAGAGAGAGAGAGAGACAGAGAGAGAGACAGAGAGAGAATCAGAGAGTCAGAGAGACAGAGAGAGAGAGAGACAGAGAGAGAGAGAGAGAGACAAAGAGAGCGAGAGAGAGACAGAGAGAGAGAGAGAGAGAGCAGCTGTGGTCCGTTCAAACTCACAGGAAGTAGAGCCTGACGTTTGTGAGGTCCTGCTGGAGTCTCAGTGACTGTGATGTTTCTTACAGGAGGAGTCACTCCGGGGCGAGTGAGCCTCAAAGTATTTAGTTATTTTATTTTTATTTTAACTTAATTTCTTCTCTTGGACTCTACAGCAGTGTGTAGTCTGGAGGTGGATGTTTATATTCTGCTGATGTGATAACAGAAGCTCCATTAAAGTGAATCACTGTTGCTTTAAAAATGTAAAGTATAAATATTTAGGAGTCAAACCTGCAGAGACCTTCATGTAAGTCTGCGTATCACAGTCTAAACTTTGGGTATCCTGAGTTACCTCGGCACATTTTGCCGTCTCCGATGAAGCCGGGCAGGCAGGAGCAGATGTAGGACGAGCCCCCCGTGTAGCTGCACTGAGCGCGCTCAGGAACGTCACAGGTGTGGGTGCCTGCATCACAGGCGTCCACGGGTCGGTTCACCTCTGAGGAGGAGAAAAGAAGAAGAGCTAATAACGTCTTCTGGAGATGGGCCTGTGGCCTAGTGGTCAGTGCGTGCGTAAACACGCTTCATAATAACATTAAGCCATAATGCAGGTGTTGTATCACAACGTTATGTACGAGAGGTAACCGTACTCAGGCCGGTTTGTGCAGTGTGACCAGCGGGGGAATGGGGAGGGGGGGCGGTGTCATCATGCTTCAGTACGACAGTGTGAGCACGCCCTGATACAAACAGAAAACTACCCGACTTAAATCCTTTAAAATTCATGAGAGCTGAAGGAACAAGATGTTTGTGAAATAAAGAGGGTTGATTCTGAAGCTTTCCTTCAGACTAACTAAAGGAGAGTTAGCTGAGCGCTAACAGGAAGTAAACATCTGAAGGCCACTCACCCTCACAGGTCTTCCCGTCGCTGCCGAATTGATAACCATCCTCACACTCGCAGCGGAAGGTCCCGGGCTGGTTGTTGCAGATAGCGTGGGAGCCACAGATTTGAGGATTCTCTCCGCACTCATCGATGTCTGATAAAGAGAAGAGACTCCGAGTGAGAGACCGCCACTCTGAAGTCAGGATCTGTAGAATCATGGTCTTTCTTTATCTTAATTACAGATGTTTTCAGATAACATCTGTCTGGGATACTTCCTTCCTTAAAGAGCCTGGAACCACACAGGACCAGTAACCTGGTCTGGGACTAGAGACACTTTGTTTAAATCTGCTAATTGGACAGATTGCTCAGTTCCCAAGGAATGAAGGCTTTTAAAAGTGTGAGTCCATTTAGTGATGGCCGCACAGTCTAAAGCAAATGAAGGAGGACAGATGAGGATTTAAAGTTACCACTCGCTCTTCAATAATAAAAATATAAAGGTTCCTCAAAGCTGTGACTCAAAATGCTCCTCCAGTCTGTGTTTTTGTGATTCCACAAAGATCTCCTGCCCTGTGAAGACTCTGAGGACTCTAAGGAGTCTAAGAACTCTGAGGACTCTGAGGAGTCTGAGGACTCTAAGGAGTCTGAGGAGTCTGAGAACTCTGAGGACTCTAAGGACACTGAGGAGTCTAAGAACTCTGAGGACTCTGAGGACTGTAAGGAGTCTGAGGAGTCTGAGAACTCTGAGGACTCTAAGGACACTGAGGAGTCTAAGAACTCTGAGGACTCTGAGGACTGTAAGGAGTCTGAGGACTCTAAGAAGTCTGAGGACTCTGAGAACTCTGAGGACTCTAAGGAGTCAGAGGACTCTGAGGAGTCTGAGAACTCTGAGGACTCTGAGGAGTCAGAGGACTCTAAGGACTGTGAGGAGTCAGAGGACTCTAAGGAGTCTGAGGACTGTAAGGAGTCAGAGGACTCTGAGGACTCTGAGGACTCTAAGGAGTCTGAGGAGTCTGAGGAGTCTGAGAACTCTGAGGACTCTGAGGACTCTGAGGACTCTGGGGACTCTGAGGACTCTGGCTCTCAGATGGTTCCTCTGTGTCCCCCCTGAGGTTTGAAGGACCTGAGACTTCATGTCCTGGTCCCTTCAGAACTCTCTGAGGACTTTAAATCCTGGGGACATTTCATTGTTGTGTTACTTCTGACGCCATTCTTACCATAACATGTGCGTCCATCCCCGTTGAAGCCGGCAGCACACTGACAGGTGAGCTGCGTCCCGTCTCCGGGTCGACACACAGCGTTCGTGTCACACCCGTGTCTCCCGGTGAAACACGGGTTCTCCTCCGGCTGCCCTCCTGAAGACGAGAATGAAAACATGTGAACAATAAAACTATTACACAGGATGTCAGAAGAGGAACTCCAGGAAGGAAGTGAGCCCAGACAAAACAGAAAGACAACCTCAGTAACCTCACCGTTCACGTCCCCGATCTTGTTGCTCATGGCGAACCGGATGAGTGCATTATTGGGGTCGAACATGACAAAGACCTGGTCCACGCTGAGCATCTGAGTGGGCTTGACGTCTCTCAAAGCCTCGCCGTGCTGGCAGCTCTGGAAGGTGATGGTCTGACGCCACTGGAATGTCCTGGTGTCAATGATGCCGTCGGGGAGGCTGACCACGTAGTCCCGCGTGGAGGAGGAGGTGATCACTGCACAGATGAGACGACGGTGTCAACCCCACGTTACAAAACGACCACTTCAACCCCACGTTACAAAACGACCACTTCAACCCCACGTTACAAAACGACCACTTCAACCCCACGTTACAAAACGACCACATCGACCCCACGTTACAAAACGACCACTTCAACCCCACGTTAACGACCACTTTAACCCCACGTTAACGACCACATCAACCCCACGTTAACGACCACATCAACCCCACGTTAACGACCACATCAACCCCACGTTAACGGCCACATCAACCCCACGTTAACGACCACTTCGACCCCACGTTAACGACCACTTCGACCCCACGTTAACGACCACTTCAACCCCACGTTAACGACCACTTCGACCCCACGTTAACGACCACATCAACCCCACGTTAACGACCACTTCAACCCCACGTTAACGACCACATCAACCCCACGTTAACGACCACGTTAACGACCACATCAACCCCACGTTAACGACCACATCAACCCCACGTTAACGACCACATCAACCCCACGTTAACGACCACATCAACCCCACGTTAACGACCACATCAACCCCACGTTAACGACCACTTCAACCCCACGTTAACGACCACATCAACCCCACGTTAACGACCACTTCAACCCCACGTTAACGACCACATCAACCCCACGTTAACGACCACTTCAACCCCACGTTAACGACCACATCAACCCCACGTTAACGACCACATCAACCCCACGTTAACGACCACTTCAACCCCACGTTAACGACCACATCAACCCCACGTTAACGACCACATCAACCCCACGTTAACGACCACATCAACCCCACGTTAACGACCACTTCAACCCCACGTTAACGACCACATCAACCCCACGTTAACGACCACATCAACCCCACGTTAACGACCACTTCAACCCCACGTTAACGACCACATCAACCCCACGTTAACGACCACATCGACCGCACGTTGACGACGAGAGATTTGATATCTGGTGAGAAGGTTTGATCAAACAGGAGGAACATCTGGCTCTGCTCTGGCGGTTCTTACGGTTGTTGCTGTACTGGTAGATCTCAGAGTAAGGGTCGATTTTCACGGAGGAGCCACGAGGCACCTCAGGGACCCGACCCTCCAGGGTGGTGCTCACAATCAGGTGGTCGTGCTCGTCGATGCCTTTGAACTGCTGCGTGATGGTCAGCTTCTCATTCCCCGGCAGAAAGGTCACCTCAGCCTGCCGTGTGAACTCGCCCCCTACAGAGGACAGAGACGAGGAGGTGAGACCCTGGATGAACTTTGGCTCTCCGCTGAGGTAATGCGAGGGGAATTCAGCTGGACAGAGTGAGTAACACTGCAGCTGCTTGTAGCTGTTTACAGAGATTTATGCTTCTAGAAACTTCACTTTGCTGTTTTATAATCGAGCATCACAAACAAACAGACGCTGCTGGGTGTATCTCAACATTCAGTTGTAGAAACTTTTCCTCACCTATGATACTAAAGCCATTCTTAAAGCCAGGCTGCTCCAGAGCAAACGCCCATCCAATCACACCCCCGAGGGCAGACAAGGGCTGCAGCGAGGGCCCAAGGGTGTGCGGGATGTCGCTGATCGCCACATATGAACGACCATCATTTACCACAACGTACGAGTGCAGATCGTTGCTGTTGAACTCCACTGGAGAGGGAGAGCTTCCCACATACACTTTCCCGTGCATTTTACCGTTCATCCTCTGCGGCTTTCCTGCAAAAAAACAAACAACAAAAGCAATCCACAGCTGATCCATAGAACTGAGCTCTGTTTCTAAACCATATTAGGAGCAGGCAACAGAAGTGACATTTGAACAAGCTGTAAGATTTATCCAAATCTAAGAGCTACTAAAATGTTGAAGTGAATAATCCCAGCTGTTCATATAAACAGATATATTGTGTTGGACAGCAGCTAGTTACATTTACAGTTCTGTTGCAGATCATTCAGAGATTTAAAGCTTTATCCACAATGCCGTGTGAAGTCTGAAGTCAGGCACACATTTCATGAGTTTAACTCCTCATTCCTGTCCATATTCCTGAAGAAGTAATCCTAAGCATCTTTATCTGATTTCCATGAACATCAAGCTGAAGTGGAACATTACCCTCGGCCACACACTGTATCCCGTTGCCATAGAAACCCGGTCTGCAGTGGCAGCAGTATCCACTGGAGTAATCTTTGCAGTCAGCAAACTGGGAGCATTTATTTCTGTTGTTTGCACAAGTCCCCAGGTTGTAGGAGAACACTGAAAACATGAGAAGAACATATATAATTGTAATGAAGAATAATAATCACTTCATGACACCTGGAGAGCCGGCTCTGGACCCTTCAACGTATATACAGACAGTAAGAAACTTTCTAATAACAGGCAGAAACATCGAGCAGAACTAGACTGATAGATGGACCGCCATCTGCCTCGTCAGGCAGAACAACAAATGCTGATTGAATAACTATAAAGTTCCAGCTTCAGTGAGGAAAGATTTAAATATTTATGACAACGTTCGATAAAACAGGAAGAAACCTCGAGCACGACTACAGTCATGTTGAAACATGAGTTTTTCGGACTCACCGTCTACGTTTATATCGGTGTCGTCTATCACCACCACCTCTGGATTCTCAGGCTGCCGGGGCTGGTACTGAACTGGGTGGACTTGGATCTGCCCTCCGTTGTAATGACCGTATTCTACTTCCTGTCCGTTGGTGTAAACGGGCCTCCTTGTATCAGTGGCCCCCTCGTGGCCCTCAGGGGCCCCCTGTAGTGTGTCCTCAGAGGGCAGGTCAGTGACCTCACCTGGAGCCACGTTGGTAAAATAAGGAGAAGTCCCGATCTCATAGACCCAGACCCCCCGGATGCCGGAGTTAGTCTCCCTGTGGAAGGGGAAAAGAGGGCAACTATGAGGTGGGAAGACTTTAGGAGTCACAGTTCCTGAAACTTTATCCACACAGCAACAACAACATCACAAACATCCAACTCTGCTGTTTGATTGTTACACTTCACTCAACTAGTCAGCTTTGTTAAACAATAAGCAGCGACTTAAATTTTGTTCATAAAATTTAAAGTCTAAAAACTGCAGTTCCTCCAGTGTCCACTAGAGTCTGTCTCCTGCAGTGAGTCAGTCCTCATAGAGCCCCATGTTAAAATGTCCAACTTTACAGATGCAGTTCCTCCAGTGTCCACTAGAGTCTGTCTCCTGCAGTGAGTCAGTCCCACTGAGACTTTGTCATGTTTTATATACCTTTATATCATACCTTATTTGTCCTTTAATCTTGTTAACACTTTACATTTTGTCAGCATGACTTACTCTGCTAAAGCTCTGACAGACGCCTCCTCATCAGTGGTAGTGCGGTAGTACTGCCCCTGACTGGAAAACAGGAAACCCCGGACAAAACCCTTACTGAAGCCAGCATGCATGATGACACCACGATCTGCAGGCGTTGAGACAAACTGTATCCCGTCCCGAGCGTACATCACGATAGCATACGAGAACGTCTCCAGGGTAGCAATCACCAGCTGAAAGGTGTTCCTCTGTGGGATGAAGCATCACACAGCGTAAACCAACACTTCTACCTTAGATGACTTTAAGAACCGCAGGACGCTCACCTTTACAGTCCCATCTCCACTGCCCTGAGGACCAGGTGTGGCCACATCATACCAGGTGATGACCATGACATTGGTGGGATGGACCTTGGCATCTTCAGGGAAGGCATTGTTGATGGTGTTGGCGGCTCGAGACAGAGCGGCAGGACTGGAGTCTTGACGGAAGAAAACTTTCCCCACTCCGTCGCTCGTGTCCAGGTCTCCCTGCAGAGCTGCAATCATGCCGAACTTTGGAGGCATTTTGCCAAGATATGTCGACTCGCCTGTCGGTTCTGATGTGGCAACAAAACCATTGGTGTTGATCTGAAAGTAAAAAAAGGCTTGGGTTGTCATGGGAACAACAAGAAAGGAGATCATTGAAACCGCTTGAGAGCTTCTTTATAAAAAAGTAGGAGAATGAGTCCCCTTCATTATACATCAGGCTATTACTTTAGCCTGAATACACTTTAGGAAAATGATCTGAACAAAATCAAGAGCATTTCAACCTAAAAGAACAACAACACAAAGATGGGTGATATGAATGAGTGCATCTAACAAGGGACATAACGTGAAGCAAACGGTGTCAAAGACGTGTGAACACAAACTGATGCTGGAACTGTTTGGTGAAGAAGAGGCGTCTCGTGAATGTGACGTCTGGGAGAGAAACGTGAATCTTCGTGAAGAAGCAAACATGGCCGACTTACAACGAGCAGGGAGAGACACTGATTTACATGTCGGCGCAAAGTCAACGTTCTTTATTTCACTCTGGTGTTCTTTAAAGTTAGAAATATGAGCTGAGCTTCAGTTAGCTTCAGTTAGCTTCAGTTAGCATCAGTTAGCATCAGTTAGCTTCAGTTAGCCTCATCTTTCCTATTAAATCTGGAACATACGAATTGAAAAGTTTCTTTAAGAGTTTGTATTCAACTTTGACCTCAGTAGGTTTTCATACGTGTAATCGAGTAAAGCTAGCGTGTCCTTCACCTCCTGTAACCACAGATGAAGCAGAGCTCACTCCTCTCTGACCCACTTTGATGTTTGTTCATACACTAATGATCCGGGTCAGATGTCGTGGTCTACTGAAGCTCTAATGAACAAACAAGATGTTCTTTCACAGATCTGAAGCACTACAAGATGCCCTGAACACATGCAGAGCTCGTAAAGGAGAAAACCTGGGCTCATGTTGAAAACACACGCTGCACATGGGGCTCCTTCACTTCCTGACCAGAGGGAAACACGAGTGCTATTCCTGGCCCGGGCCACTCGGCTTCCTGTCCTGATCCATGAACCACCCCAGAGAGCCCACGTTAATCTTCATTACTGAAACTTCCTGCCAAGATGGGAGTAAGAGCGAGCTGGGGAAATGATCAGTGACTGTGATAGTGAGGGGGAGATGTCAGTGAACATACCAAGGCTTTATGGAATATGAATCACACTGACGAGGAGACGATTAAACCTCCACATGAAGAGAGGAAATGTTTTTCTTTAAGAATGTCTGCAGCCCCCCCCCCCCCCCCCCACCCCCCCAGGGCCCAGACGCTTTGGAGTAAATGATCTCATGAATGAAAACACTGAGGTCATCTCAGCAGCTGTATAGAGGATCAAATGGACGTACTCAGCTGGAGGGAAAGCCCAACTTTACACCATGTACAACAAGGACTGAAATATCTATAATATGTCATGTCAAGCTTCAGCTGGAAGAAACAACACCTCCTTTAAACAGATTGGGGATATGACTGCGCCAGAACAGGTCACAATAAATTACAATACCATAAAATCAAACCAGATAGACACCTGTTTGATACCATGGCAACACAAATAGTTTTCAGAGGCAACCAATCCTGTGTCATCTCTTGTTTCCAATCACTAAAAATTGCAGGCAACCTTCCGCACAGTGTCTAAATTTCACAAAGATATCGACAACATTTCAACATTGCCGATTTCAGATTTAAATAACAGAGATGAAATAATTTAAAAACATGGAGTTTGAAAGTATCAAATATTTCCTCAGATATGATATGAATCACAACAAAGAGGGCACAATGCTGAAATGTTGCAAATGTATTAAGTCAGCTGTGGCTCAGTGGTAGAGTCAGCTGTCTCTCAACTGGAGGGTCGGGGATTTGATCCCCAGCTCCTGCAGTCACATGTCCGATGTGACCTTGGGCAAGAAACGTAACCCTACATTGAAAAACCTCAGCAGCCTCTACCATCAGTGTGTGAATGTGTGTGAATGGATGAGTTAATACTGATGGACTCTTTACACAGCGGCCTCTACCATCAGCGTGTGAATGTGTGTGAATGGATGAGTTAATACTGACGGACTCTTTACTCAGCGGCCTCTACCATCAGCGTGTGAATGTGTGTGAATGGATGAGTTAATACTGACGGACTCTTTACTCAGCGGCCTCTACCATCAGCGTGTGAATGTGTGTGAATGGATGAGTTAATACTGACGGACTCTTTACTCAGCGGCCTCTACCATCACTGTGTGAATGTGTGTGAATGGATGAGTTAATACTGATGGACTCTTTACTCAGCGGCCTCTACCATCACTGTGTGAATGTGTGTGAATGGATGAGTTAATACTGACGGACTCTTTACTCAGCGGCCTCTACCATCACTGTGTGAATGTGTGTGAATGGATGAGTTAATACTGATGGACTCTTTACTCAGCGGCCTCTACCATCACTGTGTGAATGTGTGTGAATGGATGAGTTAATACTGACGGACTCTTTACACCGCAGCCTCTACCATCAGCGTGAGTGTGTGTGAATGGATGAGTTAATACTGATGGACTCTTTACTCAGCGGCCTCTACCATCAGCGTGAGTGTGTGTGAATGGATGAGTTAATACTGATGGACTCTTTACTCAGCGGCCTCTACCATCAGCGTGAGTGTGTGTGAATGGATGAGTTAGTAAAAGTGTTTCGAGTCATCAGAAGACTAGAAAATACATATACAAGCTTATGTCCGTTTACTATTTACAAATTATTTGTGCAGTTTAGACACTGTCTTTTAACACAATAAAATCAATCTTAGGGACATGTCGGCTCGCTGCTCTCAGAGGGGAAATAGCTTTTGTATGCCATTACTGATCATTTATTATCCACATGCAGCACGTCACTTTGATCACCAGGAATAAAGTCATGTTTGTCCACCACAAAGCTGCAGCTTTCACTCGGATGATGTTTTCACCTTTTTCTAACCGTTTACGGCTCAACACGTAACAGGAACGTCACTTTCTACACTTCTCATTCTGTTTGAATCAACGAGACATCACAGTGTCACGGTTTCACACTTCCAAACAATTCAAGCAAAAATCTGACGATAACAAAAAACCTGTTTGATACCAAATAAATAAAGTCCTGATAGATCACCT
>NW_027077267.1:0-2000 GCF_963930695.1 Labrus bergylta | reverse complement strand
ACAAACAAACACACAACACAACACATATATACATACAAACACAAAACACATATATACATACAAACACACAACACATATATACAAACAAACACACAACACATATATACAAACACACAACACAACACATATATACAAACACACAACACATATATACAAACACACAACACATATATACAAACACACAACACAACACATATATACATACAAACACACAACACAACACATATATACAAACAAACACACAACACAACACATATATACATACAAACACACAACACAACACATATATACAAACAAACAACACATATATACACACAACACATATATACAAACAAACACACAACACATATATACAAACAAACACACAACACATATATACAAACAAACACACAACACATATATACAAACAAACACACAACACATATATACATACAAACACACAACACATATATACATACAAACAACACAACACATATATACAAACAAACACACAACACAACACAAATATACACACAAACACACAACACATATATACAAACAAACACACAACACATATATACAAACAAACACACAACACATATATACAAACAAACACACAACACATATATACAAACACACAACACAACACATATATACAAACAAACAACACAACACATATATACAAACACACAACACAACACAACACAACACAACACATATATACAAACAAACACACAACACATATATACATACAAACACACAACACATATATACATACAAACACACAACACAACACAACACAACACATATATACAAACAAACAACACAACACAACACATATATACAAACAAACACACAACACATATATACAAACAAACACACAACACAACACAAGACAACACAACACATATATACAAACAACACAACACAACACAACACATATATACATACAAACACACAACACAACACAACACAACACAACACAACACATATATACAAACAACACAACACAACACAACACATATATACAAACAAACACACAACACAACACATATATACAAACAAACACACAACACAACACATATATACAAACAAACAACACAACACAACACATATATACAAACACACAACACAACACAACACAACACACCACATATATACATACAAACAACACAACACAACACATATATACAAACACACAACACAACACAACACAACACAACACAACACATATATACAAACAAACAACACAACACAACACATATATACATACAAACAACACAACACATATATACAAACAAACAACACAACACAACACATATATACATACAAGCACACAACACAACACATATATACATACAAACACACAACACAACACATATATACATACAAACAACACAACACATATATACAAACAAACAACACAACACAACACATATATACAAACACACAACACATATATACATACAAACACACAACACAACACATATATACATACAAACACACAACACATATATACATACAAACACACAACACATATATACATACAAACACACAACACAACACATATATACATACAAACACACAACACAACACATATATACATACAAACAACACAACACATATATACAAACAAACAACACAACACATATATACAAACAAACAACACAACACATATATACAAACACACAACACATATATACATACAAACACACAACACAACACATATATATATACAAACACACAACACATATATACATACAAACACACAACACAACACATATATACATACAAACACACAACACATATATACATACAAACACACAACACATATATACATACAAACCCACAACACATATATACATACAAACACACAACACAACACATATATACAAACACACAACACATATATACATACAAACACACAATACAACACATATATACAAACACACAACACATATATACATACAAACACACAACACATATATACATACAAACACACAACACATATATACATACAA
>NW_027077266.1:17500-21275 GCF_963930695.1 Labrus bergylta | reverse complement strand
ACAGACTCTGGAGGTTTCCTTTAGAGTGAAACACGGTGACGCTTCTTATATGGTGTATGCGAGCTCGGGACAACTGAAGTGTTTTGAGTGTGGTGATGTGGGACACAAACGTTTTGCGTGTCCGCACAGACAGCAGGAGGCGGCTAGTGCTGCCGCTGACGCGGGAAGCTCTGTTAGTGTGGCGCATGTGGCGGGGGCCGCGTCCGCGTCCGTGCCCGGGGCGGGGGCCGCGTCCGCGTCCGCGCCCGGGGCGGGGGCCGCGTCCGCGTCCGCGCCTGGGGCGGAGGCCGCGCCCGTGCCTGGGGCGGGGGCCGCGTCCGCGTCCGCGCCTGGGGCGGAGGCCGCGTCCGCGTCCGCGCCTGGGGCAGAGGCCGCGTCCGCGCCTGCGCCTTGTGCTGAGGCCGTGGCTGAGGTAGAAGTGGCTTCGACCAGCTCTCAGGCTACAGAAAAATCACAGACTGTAGATAATGATAAAACTGAAGATTCCACAAGTTCTGCAGTTGTAGATGTTTCATTGAAGGAAGGTAAGACAGTGTGTTGTAGCCAGGCATCATGTGAAGGAGAGGACATGGATGAAGATTATGAGTCAGACAATGCATCCATTGCTGATTTGCCAAATAGTGCCTCTGGTCTTTATTCTTTAGAGTCAATCAATCAATTTATGGATGAAACGTACAACAAATCAGTAAAAATAAGTGACTACTTTAGTGATACTGAAAAGTTCATAAAGTCAGTCAGCATACTGAAAAGACAGGTTGGGTTTGACCTCCTGGACGCGAAAAAACGGTTCCGTCTTAAAAAGCACATCACCGCACTGAGGAAAGTTGGACGTAAGAGTGTGAAGAAGACAAAGAAATGATCATGCATCACAAGGTGTTTTTCTTCTTCTACTGCTCCCTGTTTGTGTCTACTTGTCTGTTCTTTCTCTCTGATCTTTCTATGAGGAGTCTTAAGATAGGATCTCTTAACATTAATGGTGGGAGAGACAGACAGAAAAGGGGCCTTATCTCTGAGATCTCACTCAGAAAAACATTGATATCTTGTTTTTACAAGAGACTCATACCACACCATCAGATGAGACAGATTGGGGTTTATGGTGGGAGGGCTCTAACTACCTTAGCCATGGCACCAACTTTAGTGCAGGAGTAGCCATTTTGTTTAGAGCATCTGCAAATGTAAAGATCGTCTCTTGTGCTGAAATTGTAAAGGGAAGGCTTTTAATTGTAAGAGCAGAAATAGAGGACACTGTTTTCTGCTTCACTAATATTTATGCTCCAAATAATGGAGCTGAAAGGGTAGCTTTCTATACCCGCCTCCAAAAGGAGTTACTGATCTATAATCAGGATCAGATCATTCTTGGTGTGACTTTAACTGCACACTTGATTTCACCGTGGATAGAATAGGAGAGGAGCCACATCCACATTCATCCCAGACTTTAAACACTGTCATCTCTCACCTGGATTTGTTGGACACATTTAGAGTGAAACATCCACAATCCAGACAGTATACATGGGTCAGGGTTAACAGTAACAGGGTGTGTGCAGCTAGACTGGACAGGGTTTACATCTCCAGAACTCTCAACCCCAGATTAATTCATTGTAATATTCTGCCTGTCGGCTTCACTGATCACCATTTTGTTAGTGTGGAGCTGATTATTTCACCGGGTGAAAGGGCTAAGTCCTTCTGGCATTTTAATAACAAGCTTCTACTGGACAATGTTTTCTGTAAAAACTTTGGGTGTTTTTGGGATCAGTGGCAATTAAGAAAAGTTGAGTTTGATTCTTTGAAGCTTTGGTGGGAGGTTGGTAAAGCTCAGATTCGTGTTTTTTGTCAGCAGTACACGTCACACTCTTCTGCTAGATTAAAAACAGTCATTAAAAATCTTGAGGACAACATTAAGAACCTTGAGGAGGGGTTAAATGGGAGTGTGGATCCCACCACTGGTACCCTGCTGAAGGAGAAACGTATGGAGTTGAGCTCTTTCCTGCAGGAGAGGGTGAAGGGAGCTCTTGTGCGGAGTCGTTTCCTTCAACTCAAAGACATGGATGCCCCAACGTCTTTCTTTTTCAATCTTGAGAGATCTGTGGCTCAAAAAAAGCTGCTGACTTGTCTTAAACTGCCAGGAGGTCGTATAACAGCTGATCCAAAGGAAATGAGCAGTCACGCCATGCAGTTCTATGAGGATCTGTTTGGAGCAGAGAGTTGCAGCCAGGAGTGTCGCAGGGAGCTCCTGGAGGGTCTCCTTCAGCTCAGTGTGGAGGAGAGGTCTCTTCTGGAAGGGGAGCTGTCTCTGGAGGAGCTCACTGCTGCTGTCACTCAGATGGCAACAGGAAGAGCACCTGGAATAGATGGGTTGTCCACAGACTTTTTTAAGAGGTTCTGGAATATCCTTGGGTCTGACCTGCATAGTGTTTTAATGGAGTGTTGCAGGACCGGGTCTCTTCCTGGTTCTTGTAAGAGAGCAGTTCTTTCCTTGCTCCCCAAGAAAGGTGACCTGGCATTGTTAAAAAACTGGAGGCCGGTTGCTTTGCTTTGTGCGGACTACAAGATCCTCTCCAGAGCTTTATCGAACAGACTAAAGGACGTTCTGGGAAGTGTGGTCCATAAAGACCAGAGTTACTGTGTTCCAGACCGGACAATCATGGATAATGTTTTTCTTATCAGAGATGTCATTGATGTGTGTAAAATCTATAATCTAAATGTTGGCATTGTGTCTCTGGATCAAGAGAAGGCGTTTGACAGGGTGGATCACTCGTATTTGTTTTCTGCACTGAGGTCTTTTGGTTTTGGGGATGGTTTTGTGTCATTAGTTGGTTTGTTGTATCAGGATGCACAGTGTTTGGTGAAGATGGGGGCGGGGTTGAGTCGGCCAATCCCTGTACGGCGAGGGATCAGACAAGGTTGTCCCATCTCCGGCCAGCTGTACAGTTTGGCTATTGAGCCCTTGCTGTGCAGGTTGAGGGACCGGCTCAGCGGGCTTTCTTTGCCCGCGGCCTGTAGCATTGAGTGTCCCCCTACAATTTCTGCCTATGCTGATGATGTAAACATCTTCATCTCCAATCAGGGGGACGTTCGGTGTCTGCGGGACACCCTGTCCCTGTATGAAAGGGCAACAGCTGCACGGGTGAACTGGGAAAAAAGTGGTGCCTTATTGGTGGGAGAGTGGAGGGACCAGGCAGTGCCCAGTCTGCCGGGTGGACTTGAGTGGGGGAGGGAGGGGTTGAAGGTGTTGGGGGTTTATTTGGGTACCGAGGGCTTTAAAAGTAAAAACTGGGAGGGAGTTAGGGAGAAAGTGTGCGCTCGGTTGTCTAAATGGAAATGGTTGCTACCCCAGTTGTCGTATAGGGGAAGAGTTCTGGTGGTCAATAACTTGGTTGCCTCGACTCTCTGGCACAGACTTGTGGCTTTGACACCTCCAAGAGGGCTGGTGGAGGACATTCAAAGGGCCATCCTGGACTTCTTCTGGTCAGGCAAACACTGGGTCCAGGCGGCAGTCCTCTACCTGCCGGTGGCTGAAGGGGGACATGGACTTATAGACATTCAGTCAAAAATTGCCTCATTCAGACTCCAGACTGCACAGAGACTCCTTTTCACTTGTGGTCCCAGCTGGATGGACATCGCTCGACTGCTGCTGAGGAGAGCTGGACGGCTGGGGTACACTAAGCAGCTCTTTCTGTTAAAGCTTGAGGAGGTGGATCTCACTGGATTAACATCCTTTTATATGTCTGTAATGCAGGCATGGAAAATGTACACATTCAAAAGGGAAAAAACTGAG
>NW_027077265.1:15000-20000 GCF_963930695.1 Labrus bergylta | reverse complement strand
TGCTAACCTAGCTTAAATATAGCTTCAATATAGAAGGATTTCATTAAAACCAGAGGACCCAGCAAGCCCACGTGTTTTCAATAATGATCAAAATAACTGGATTTTTTTAAAACACAGTGTTTTAAATATTAGACTTTGAATACGGTGGTTTGTTGTACTTACACATTTCTTCATCGTAGACCGGCAGAGCGCTTTCAGCGTAGCTGGGCTGCGTAAGTCATCAGGGCAGTACGCTAAGTGGGCGGGGCGTGTTACCAGGGCTCCTCCCCCCGGACCCTACTGCGCAGACTCTGGCTCCAAATGACGTCAAAATCACAAGATGGACGCGCCCGTAAGCGGCGTATTTTGGCTTCAAGAACGTTGAGTGGGAACAGCTACAGTGTGCGCCCACTGGTTTAAACTGAGAGGTGCTAATGTTTTAAACATATCTGTGTCTCTGCAACACTAAACTTAGACTTTAACACTGATTGATAATCAGTCAATCATTCATACTTTTATTATCCTCTTATTGTCTCCATGCAGGTAAATGAGCAGAATGTCAACTAAAAGACTCTGAAGGAGACCTTACTGAAGTGAAATCCTTTATTTTAGGAAGAAACTGCCATGACATCACTTTGTTTACAGACTCTACGGACAAAAACATTCATTTAACCTTCAGAACATCACAGTCGCTGGGACATCATAGAGAGCTGCCCCCCCCCCCACACAGGTCACCATGTGGTGGACTCTGAAGCTTCAGTGTTTATCCAGCTCTGCATGGGTCTGTAAACCTTTCTGTGTTCTAACCTCTCTCCATTTGTCAAAAGCATCTCCAATATTGATCCTAGTTTGAGCACGTTTCTGCTCGTGGAGCTTATTAGAAACATGCAGAGGCTTTTTAGGTCGGGTACAATCACTTCTATCTGAACCACTTCTCTTGACCGCTTCCATCGCTGCAACACCTGTTGACCTGATAACTGCTCTCATATCTGACAAACCGAGGGGCGTCCAAAACGGTCGTGTGTCTTAAAAGTGCCTACCTTCTCTGGTCCAAACAAATCCAGAGCATTCAGGAGCAGAATGTAAAGTTAGAAGGAGGACATACTGGCTGCTGCATTGTTGTCAGAGAAGCCAGCACTTCAACATAGCATGTTTCCTTAATGATCAGAGAGTAAGATACCTTTATCATCTCACTCTCTACACATCTCACTGATTGGACATTTAAATATCAAAAGTTGTCTTCAAACTCCTGCACGCTGTCTACGTTGCACACATACAAACTTTACCAATGTGTTCTTCATCTCTCTCTCTCTTATTGGTGAGACTTTCTCTCTTCTGTTCTCTTTGATTCCATCATTTATTCAAACAGAGATGTTGTAGAAAAGTGTTGTCAGCTGACTGCAGCGGAGGAGACTCTGGTATCTAATCTTTCTCTTCTCATCAGAGAGAAGTCGTCAACCTAAAGTTTCAAGAAAAGATGGCCGACAGACAGAGATGATCCAGCTTTATATAAAGAGAATAAAAAATATATTTTTGTTATAAACTCTTTGAACATTTCTACGAGGAGATGGAGAAACTCTTTCTCTTCATCAAGTGTGAATTCTTCTCGTTTCTAGACTGATGTATTTCGATGCTTTTCTTTTGTTGTGACTCCACGAGAAGATGGAGTCTGGACCTTTGGGAACAGAGTCTGGGCCTTTGGGAACAGAGTCTGGGCCTTTGGGAACAGAGTCTGGGCCTTTGGGAACAGAGTCTGGACCTTCAGAGTTTGGACCTTTGGGAACAGAGTCTGGGCCTTTGGGAACAGAGTTTGGACCTTTGGGAACAGAGTCTGGGCCTTCAGAGTTTGGACCTTTGGGAACAGAGTCTGGACCTTCAGAGTCTGGGCCTTTGGGAACAGAGTCTGGACCTTTGGGAACAGAGTCTGGACCTTTGGGAACAAAGTTTGGACCTTTGGGAACAGAGTCTGGGCCTTCAGAGTTTGGACCTTTGGGAACAGAGTTTGGACCTTTGGGAACAGAGTCTGGGCCTTCAGAGTCTGGGCCTTTGGGAACAGAGTTTGGACCTTTGGGAACAGAGTCTGGACCTTTGGGAACAAAGTTTGGACCTTTGGGAACAGAGTCTGGACCTTTGGGAACAAAGTTTGGACCTTTGGGAACAGAGTCTGGGCCTTCAGAGTTTGGACCTTTGGGAACAGAGTCTGGACCTTCAGAGTTTGGACCTTTGGGAACAGAGTTTGGACCTTTGGGAACAGAGTCTGGACCTTTGGGAACAAAGTTTGGACCTTTGGGAACAGAGTCTGGGCCTTCAGAGTTTGGACCTTTGGGAACAGAGTCTGGACCTTCAGAGTCTGGACCTTTGGGAACAGAGTCTGGACCTTCAGAGTCTGGGCCTTCAGAGTCTGGGCCTTTGGGAACAGAGTTTGGACCTTTGGGAACAGAGTCTGGGCCTTCAGAGTCTGGGCCTTTGGGAACAGAGTTTGGACCTTTGGGAACAGAGTCTGGACCTTTGGGAACAGAGTCTGGGCCTTCAGAGTCTGGGCCTTTGGGAACAGAGTTTGGACCTTTGGGAACAGAGTCTGGGCCTTTGGGAACAGAGTCTGGACCTTTGGGAACAGAGTCTGGACCTTTGGGAACAGAGTTTGGACCTTTGGGAACAGAGTCTGGACCTTTGGGAACAAAGTTTGGACCTTTGGGAACAGAGTCTGGGCCTTCAGAGTTTGGACCTTTGGGAACAGAGTCTGGACCTTCAGAGTTTGGACCTTTGGGAACAGAGTCTGGGCCTTTGGGAACAGAGTTTGGACCTTTGGGAACAGAGTCTGGACCTTTGGGAACAGAGTTTGGACCTTTGGGAACAGAGTCTGGACCTTTGGGAACAAAGTTTGGACCTTTGGGAACAGAGTCTGGGCCTTCAGAGTTTGGACCTTTGGGAACAGAGTCTGGACCTTCAGAGTTTGGACCTTTGGGAACAGAGTCTGGGCCTTCAGAGTCTGGGCCTTTGGGAACAGAGTTTGGACCTTTGGGAACAGAGTCTGGACCTTTGGGAACAAAGTTTGGACCTTTGGGAACAGAGTCTGGGCCTTCAGAGTTTGGACCTTTGGGAACAGAGTCTGGACCTTCAGAGTCTGGACCTTTGGGAACAGAGTCTGGACCTTTGTGTTCTCCTGTTAGTCGTACGTTTGAGTTGTTCTGTAACCTCGTGATCTGATTGTTCATGAACTCATCACAGCCTGTCAGATGTTGGTCCTCTCTGGGATTCTGTACTTTGTGACACTGAAACATGAGAATATGTCAAAGTGAACTTTGAAAGCTGTGGATTCATCCTGATGATCATCATGGTCTGAAGAATCCTCTTCAGCTTTTATACAATCTGCTTTAGTGAGTTTCTATTCTCATGTTCAAACTTTGTTTAAAGCACCAAGAAGAAACGTTTCTATCGCTTTAATAAAATGTTTGACCTTCAGAATCAGATTTACTGACCAGTTACACACACACTCACACATTATATACAGTAGAGCATCATAGTGTGTCATCATGACTGTGTTTAGTAATCAGTGTTTACTTACTTTTAAAGTTGGTTCCAGGTGAAAAGCTCAAAGCGGTGTCCTCGCTGCTCCCTCTGCCGGTGGAAGTTTGCTACTGTACGTCATTGTTTACAACGTGGAGGCTTGATTTTCCTCTGGTCGGATATCTCCACCGGTTGTGGTGTGGTATTTAATGATGTGTGCTATTATTTGGCATAATATACATATATATATTTTTTAAAGCGATCATCTTTGTATATTTTTCACCTGGGTTTAATGTTCCCCTCTGACAAAATAACTGGCCCCAGTTTGGCCCCCTCAGTAAAAGTGGTCTAGAACCTCCACTGTACATAAACATTCACTTATCTACGCACATAACAGGATACAAACACAACAGCATAGACATAAACATGTACAAAGATTAAGAGCCTATCCGCCTGCCATACCTGCACCAATCTGTCTGTGTTTTAAAATAATTACTACCATTTCTAATCCACAATAAAACATTTGAACAGTTTTTCAAACATTAAGGATGTCATTGAACACACAGCGTATAATTCACCCTGTAGATAAATGTTTCTCCACATGTTTGATTTCTTATAATTAATGAACCAGACGTGTTTGTTTATATATATTTGTTTGTTTTCAGAGTTTGTGTTCCTCTCAGGTCAAAAGAGGCAGATGGACTCTCTGTTAGTCCACTGACCAGCAGGACACTCCCAGAGTGTGTGTGTGTGTGTGTGTGTGTGTGTGTGTTAGAGAGGTTAACAGGAACTTTGCACTCACCCCCTTCCCCCTGCAGTGCAGTTTATTGACCAAAATCCCAGATATGGATTTTCCAGATCTGTCAGCCGTGTGACTGTAGGTCAGTCCATTAGTGTGTGTGTGTGTGTGTGTGTGTTAGAGAGGTTAACAGGAACTTTGCACTCATTCCATTCTATAACCTTACAATCTCGTAACCCCATTTATTTTTTATCCAACTGTTAAAAACATGAACTTTAAATGTTTCTCTACATATCTGAGGAGTTTATCGAGCTTCTCTGCAGACCAATCAGCAACTTCCGGTGTTTAAACATGAAGCTGATGCTGAAGTGTAAAATCCTGCAGTTCCTGGAGTGTCCACTAGAGGCTGGCTGCAGAAGAACAGGAAGTCACATACACACCCATTCTAAAAAGCCTGTTTTTACAGCAGAGATGAACATGTTTACAGCCTGGTTCAAAAAACCAAATAGGTGTGATTAGCTCATGTCTGAATGGACACACACTGTACGGGGGGTGAATGTTTTGATGACTCATCACATGAGACGAAGACGTTTATAAGTTAATAAAAAAGCCAAGAATAAAACCCAGAAAGCAAATAAAAATCCAGATAAAAACAGGAAGAAGGGGCAAAAAAACGAAGCTAACATATAATTTGCCAGTTTATGTTAAATGTTATGTCCTCGAGGAACCAAGATGAACATGATGACTGACCCCCACGAAATAAAACAGAGAAACA